>NW_025336386.1:776385-830400 GCF_004798865.1 Varanus komodoensis
GTCCTGCCCCGCTGCCTCCAGCATCTGCCCGAGGCTGCTGGGAGAAGTCCTGGGGGGCTGGACTGGTGTGAGTCAGAAGCAGAGCGAGTCCGAAGGGGCCTCCCGGGCCATCGAGTCTGACCTCCAGGACCAGCCGGCTCCACTCACGACATGCCCTCCATGTGCACGACCAGCCTATCCTTGAACACCCTCCCCAATGGGGCCTCAACCACCTCGCATGGAAGCCCATTGCACACCCTCGGGGTCCCGACTGTCAGGAAGTGCTTCCTGGCATCCAAGTTGAACGTTGGTTCCCTGAGCTTTGCTCCATTGGAGCGTGTCCTGCCTTCCTCTGCAGGGGAGAACAGGTCTCTACCCACCTCCGTGTGACACCCCCTCACATACCTGCATGTCGCCAACAGATCCCCTCTGAGTCTCCTCCAGGCTGAAGAGACCCAGTTCCCCCAGTCTCGCCTCATACCCCATCCCCTGCAAACCGACCACCAACCTTGTGGCCCTGCGCTGCACTGACTCCAACCTGGCTATATTCTTCCTGTAATGAGGGGCCCAAAACTGAGCACAATACAGAGTCGTATAGAGTGGTAGTAATAACTCTCAATCCAGAAGCCACACTTCTGGCTGTGCAACCAAGGGTGGCGTTCGCCCTCTTGGCCACCGCATCACACTGCTGGCTCATGTTCAGCCTGCAGTCAACCAGCACCCCAAGGTCCCTTTCACAAGTGCTGCTCTCCAGCCACTTGTCCCCTAACCTGTACTTATGACACCTATGCCCCAAGTGCAAGACCTTGCACTTATCCACATTGAACGCCATCCTGTTGTCTCCTGCCCACTTCCATAGTCTGTCCAGATCCTTTTGGATCTGGAGTACCTGCTCCTCAGTTGTGGCCACTGCTCCAGTTTTAGTGTCGCCTGCGAATTTGATCAGCAGACTGTTCGCCCCTTCTTCCATGCCATTGATGAAAAGATTAAACAGGATTGGCCCCAGGACAGAGCCCTGGGGGACCCCGCTTGTCACTGGCCGCCATCCCGATGATTCCCCACTAATGGTTACCCTCTGCTTTTGGTCATTCAATCATGCCCTAATCCACCGGACAGTGCTTTGGTGTATCCCAAAACTCCTCAGTTTCTCCACCAGGATATCATGGGGCACTTTGCACGTTTGGAGCCACAGACCTTTCTTGCAAAAAAGGCAGTGCAGGATGGCGAAAATGTCCGAGGCCTCGGAGCACCCCTTCTCTTGGCCCCGGGCCAGCAGAACCAGGCGAATCATACCATTTTTTGAATACATGCACACTTCCTGAATTTCTTATCTGCTGCATTGTCCAGCTCATTTAGGTTGCTGCTGCACAGAAGTCAGATCATTGTTTAGTGAAGGAAGACGTGTCACTGCCTCTCCTGCTGTGAGCTGGAGCGGCAGTTTTGTTCCTGGATCTTGCCATCAATTTATGTTTTCTAATCGGATTTTTAAAAGTTATTGACAGATTCATTTCTACAAAGTGAAGCACTGCATGAGCATCCCTGCTGGAGCCACATGGACAATGCATGAGCTCAAGAATGTTGACAGGGTGGAAAGAAATTACTGTGTTATTTGTGTATTTAATGCAGTTAGCCCTGCATCGGGTAGCTGCCAGAAAATGCAACTCATTAAAATAATTGTCAAAGGCAGAAAGACAAGTGAGGCCGTTCTGCCCTGCACCCCACTGTGTAACCGCCCCCCCCCTGCCCTGCTGCAGTGATCGCTTCCACAGCTGTGTGGTGTGGAGGGAGTCCCTCTGTTCCCTCCGGGTCTTGCGCAGCCGTCATCAAGCAGCCTCTTACTTGGGGTGCCCACTAGACACCACCGGCGAGTTGCAGGGCTGGCGCAAGGAGTCCAGTGCCCAGTGGGCCGTGGCACCGGCTTGGTGCCTTCCTGCAGCCTCTTGGGGCTGCTATGATGGTCAAGACTTCCGGTTGGATCATTGCAATGCACTCTACGGGGGGCTGCCCTTGAAAATGGTCCAGATACTTCAGGTGGTACAGCCCAGAGCTGCCAGACTGCTGACGGGGGCTGGTCGTTATTTTCATATAACGCCAGTCCTCTACCAGCTGCATTGGCTTCCGATTGAAGTCCAGGCCCAATTCAAGGTGCTGGAGTTGGGACCAGGCTACCTGAAGTAACATCTCCTTCCTTATATGCCCTCACACCCCTTAAGATCGGCAGGAGAGGCCCTGCTCTGGGAACCCTCCCTGAAGGAGGTAAAGAGGGTGTCCACCCGGAGAAGGGCCTTCTCTGTGGTGCTCCCCAGAGAGGTTCGCAAGGCGCCAACTTTACGCTCCTTTCGGTGCCAGATAAAAAACTTTTTATTCACCCATCATTTTAAGCATTAGGGGGTTAACATCTACACTCACATTTTGTTTTTGTTTTGTTTTTGGTTGTGAATGTTATTTATTGTTTTGTTATTTAATGTCTTAGATTATTGTCATTATTATTGTTTGTTGTAATTATCACTATTGTAATTGTTATTGGTTTTAATTATTGTAAGCCATCCTGAGGCGTTTTCCATATTGGACAGGGTAAAAATGTTTTACGTAAGCAAATAAATAAAGAGCGCTGCCTGCAGATGCTGCTCCGGGCACCTCGAGGCAGGGCAGGTGCTGCAGGAGGTCCCTGCCAGTGTTGTTCCACAAGCCCAGCAGCACTGTGTCCGCTGCAACCTGTCCCAGCGGAACGCCGTGCACTGGTGCGACTGGAACCGCGGCTGAATCCTCCCCGTGGGCGCGGACAGGCCTCCGTGTCTGACCCCGCTGCAAGCTCACCGGCAGGGGCGGGCGCCACCTCAGTGCCGGGGAAAGGCGTCTCGCTTTCCGCCCTGGCCTGGTGTGCGCAGCGGGGGCCGTGCAGGCTTCCGTCCAAGCGCAAGGGCTCTGGCATCGAGCACAGGCTCACTCGGTGCACAGGGTCCCACAGTGGCTCCACGGTCAGCAGCCCTTCTGGATGTCTCACTGGCGCAAAGCCAGCTGAGTAGGGGCCAGCCCTGAAGCGCTGGCGGGCTTTCGGGAAGAATGGTTTCCTTTGGCCTGCTTTGGATCTGCCAGTTGGGCTTCTTCAGGGCTGTGTCCCCAGGCCAAGGGCCAGACCTGACCCACTGAGGCTCCCCACGCAGCCCTGTTCCCCTTTCCCGTCCCTTGTGCTGGTTTCCTGGCTTCTGCATGTCGAAAAATTTGACTCGCCTCTTCTGGGGCTTCATTAGGGCAAGGAGAGCTTGCACGCTGGCCTTCTGAGTGTTTTGGCCCTGCCCCTCTTCCTTCTGAGACCCCCACCCCACCTCTGACTGTGGCGATGTTCTGAACATGGGCTTGGTCCTCTGGCCAAGCAAGGTTTCTCCCCTTGGCTTGGTTGGCCAGCACGAGGTCTTGCTTTGTAGGAGAAAACGAAGCCCCGAAGCACTGGCCAAAGCGGGTTCACGAGCTGGCTGCGTGCATTCAGTCCGGGGGGAGACACGCTTTGGCTTGTGCTGCCAACGTTGCTGCTGGTTAAGAGTTCACACCTTGGCCATCACTGCAGCTCTAGCACGAGAAATTGGTGAGGCGTGAAACTCTCAGTGCTCTGAATGCTCACCTCTGCCATTCCCAACTAACGGAAGAATGATTTCTATCCACCATCTCAAAGTTTTATCAAATTTTAAGCCTTGCAGTCAAAAGCAACTACACAGATGTCTCCCTACCAATTCCAAGCAGGGCGACTTTGTTTCCACGCCTGCCTGCCAGACCTACAGCACCCTTTGCAGTAGCAAAGCAGGGATCAGATGTGACCGGAGCAAAAGATGCTTCCAGGTGGCATCACACTTGTTCTTACAGACTCGCAGGCACCCGCACCTGCAGGCAAATTTGAGCTTGCATATTACAGAACTGTCACAGGTTTAAAAATTGTGTGTTCCAAATCTGAAAAACACATGGCCCCAGGATCCTAACAACAAACTGGGAACATCTCAGGGCTATCTTTTAGCTATAAATAAAATGCCTGCAAGTAAATATTCCTAAGAATTTGGGCAAATTAAAAAAAACAACAACTTCAACTTGGTTATTGCATAGTTGAAGAGAACGTTCAAATGATGGAGCCAAATTAAGCCCTCCTGGCTGTGAAGGAAGCAGCGAGGCAGTCCCTGCCCCCAGAGCCCCCAGAGCCCCCAAAGCTAGCATGCCTAATTGAAATGCTTCCAGTCAGAGCCGGCAGCCATGGCAGAATATACCAAATGACTGCACACATCAGGGAAGTCAGCAAGATGAAGGAGATTCAGGCAACACAAGGGAATAAAACGGAGGACAGGGCACCCCTCACACTCAGAAATGGTTTGAAGTCTTCCAGCTTCACTCCTCCATGGAGAAAGGGACTGTCCCTGGATCCAGTGGGGGCTTGCAGCCCTTTGCTCTGAATCATACTCCAGCCAACCCTAGCTATGAGCAGCCCAGGAAGGGACCCTGTCACTGTGGACTGGGGGAAGCTTGCAGGCATGGCTGGGTTGCAACAGCACTGCAATCCTCATCTCAACAACAGTCCGCAGGCCAGTGAAGGTCCGCACTGGAGCACAGCTCCTCTGAACAGGGCCAACCCACGTGCTCCACACTCCGCTCTCCGTCAGTGACTTGGTTGCCCATTGGAGACCCAGTATGGCTTGCAAGCATGGATTGGTCAGAAAAGCTGTCGCGCCCTGGCCTTGCGGAGGGGCCGCTTGACCCGCGGGGGTTGCTGTGCCACCAAACCCAGGCAGCATACCCTGCCGTGGCTCAGGCCGTCCTGCGAGCGGGCCCCACGGCCAGAGCGGCACAGCCTGCCAGTGGGCTGGGCAGGCTGCCAGGGGCCCCTCTGCTGCGGCCCCCGAGCCCCAAGACACTGCAGGAGTGCAAGTGTATCAGCGGCGCCCTGGTGGTGTGGATGACCAGGTGAGGCCCTCTGGGGCGACCGCCACGGCCTGCAGCCCCACCGGGACTGGCAGAGAAGTCTTGCGTGCAGCTCTCCAGTCCCCTCCCCACGCTGCCGCCCGTGGGGCTGGGCAGGGTGGCTGCCACCACGGAGATCCACAGCAGGGTGAAGTCCGTGGGGTGGCTGCCCCCAGCAGCTCATGACTCTAGTGGGGAGGGAGGGAAAAGCCGATGTGCTGCGGAGTGCCGTGGGGTTGGGGCTGCGGGGGGAAGTGCCCCCCCAGAATGCATGCTCCTCCGCTGGGCATGTCACGGGGCTCTGGGCAGGGCTTGTACTGCACCGCACTTTTATTCCCCCCCCCCCCCCCGCCCCAGTAGAGACAACACTTAGCTAGGCAGACCAGTGGCCTGGCTTGGGAGAAGGCAGCTGCCGTGCCCCTCGCCCGGCTGCAAGATGCTTGCCCCACCCAGAGTGCCTTTCAAAAAGGCACAGCACTTTTCTGCACTTCTCAGCTCCCTCTGTCCTTGCTGCCTCAGCTATTCTCAGATTCTTCACCTCTTCTTTTCCCACAAAATTTAACACTTACGTAGCTTGAGCAATGTATGAGCTAACTGAACCGATGGTGCCTTATGGAAGCTACCAGAGTATTATAACTAATTTTACATTTGCTTGGTCTTTCACCCCAAAGAGAAGAGTCTTTGATTCGGGGTCTTGCATCAAAGCAACCAACCCCGAGTCCATCATCCTATTCCAGGCAGGGATCCGGCGCCCACAGCAGAGCTGGAGGCAGCCCCGCCTCCCAGTCTCAGGGCCAGAGGCAAGCTGGGCAGCACTCAGGACGCCGTCGCAGAATCCAGTTGCGGGCTGGACAGAGGGGAAAGCCGCTCCCAGCTGCCCTCCCCAAAAGCCAGGCGTGTGCAGCAGGATCCATGGGTGGCAAAGCCCGGAGGTGGCATGCAGGCCTCCTGGAGAAGGGTGTTCCCTGGGAGTGTGGCCTCGGGACCCCCAGCCTGGCTTCCCGTGGAAGCCTCTGCCACGGTCCACGCTGTGCAGAAGGCTGGTGGGGTTCGGGATGGCGTGGTGAGACCTCGCTCGGATGGCATGGAGAGAAACAGGGAGACGTGGCGACAGAGATGGCTCATGAGGGGAGCGGCCCGAAGGCCTGAGTAGAGCCCCCAGCGGCTTCAACGCCCTGGATTTAAGTGGAGCACCTTGGAAGCTGAAGGTGGCTGTGCCAGGTGGCCCCGGTTTAGGCCTGAGCCCAGCGCCGTGCCAGGAAGGGTGCCACACAACGGCCAGGGGCCTCCCCAGTGCAGCACCCGTGGGTGGCCAGCGGAAAAGGGAGGCCCGTCTGTGGGTCCGAGAGGTATTGTGTGGACAACTGCAAGAGAAATTTGAAAACATTTTTATAAAAAGTTAGTTTACTTCTTCAAAACTCAAACAATCTGTTCAGACTTGGAAGATATGCTTTGAGCCCAGAGAACATATATCGAGAACAGAGATCATGCTGGATGAAACAAGCACAGGCATTGCAAAACCTGTCTGATAATTCTTTGGCAGCTTGCCATTCTAGAAGAAAAGTGGATTGAAACTCTTGCCCACACAGTCACTGTCAAGGGAGGATGAGGATGGAAGACACTGTCCCCCACCCCAAAAGCCGCAGAGGCTTGGGCAGGAGACCCCGCGGTGCGAGACCTCCTTGCAAACTCACCTTCACTGATGGCTCCAGCTTGTGGCCGGGCTGGGTCCAGAAGCAAGGCTCTGATCCTCCTGCTCTTACGCAATGGACTGCTTGACGTTTCGCTGCTGAATTTGACAGTCATTTTCACATCTGCACGTCACATGAGTTTTCCTCTAAACTTCAAAACAAGTTTCCATCAGAAAGAGAAACGATACTGCTGCATCTGAGCTGACAGACAAGAACAAGGTGGCCAAGGAGGCCGAGCGCACACAAGAGGCCTCGGGGAAGCGGCTGTGCAAACTCATGCCTGGCGTGGAGACAGCTGTGGCCCCAAACTCAACCTTTCCCTGAACATCATGGGAATCATGGGCAAAATGCCACCCCTTAGGCTGATTGGAAGAGGGCGAAAGGAGACACTGGTTTGCACAGAACGTGCATCGCCAAGCTCATCCCTGCAGATGCGAACTGGCAAAGGGTGGCTGTGGCTTGACCTGAAAGGCAGGTCGTCTCATCCTACCAAGAGGCTGCAGCCAGCGGGGCGGGAGGGGGTTGTGCTCAGACAGAGCCACGGACACTTCCAGGATCCCAGCTCACCTGATTCCCCACTAAGACTGCTGGGAGGCGCATCTGGCAATTTCCCCCAAGAAAGCCAGCGTGGTGCGGGGCTTAAGGGTGGACGGGAACTTTGGGGGTGTGGGTTCCAGCCCCACTCAGCCATGGAGCGACCGGGTGACCTTGGGCCACTCACAGACTCTCAGCCCAGCCTGCCTTGCAGGGCTGTGGTGAGGGTAAGAGTGAGAGGTGGAGAATTATGAAAGCTGCCTTGAGTTTCCTGAAAGAAAAAAAGGCAAGGGTTTTAATATAATCATCAATAAAAATAAGGAGGATTTATCTGTTTATTTATCTCTATTTCTACACTGCCTATCAGCCCAGAGGCTCACAATCTGCAAAATAAAAAATGCAATAATGGATCTAAAGCAGTCATTATAACATCACAATCATACAATCAGTACAAATACAAAAAATACCCTTTGACTGGGAACAAATTTGATTCCGCTAGAATCACAGACTCATACAATAGTGGGTGGGGTCAGGAGGGGCCACTAAAGGCATCAAGCCCCGCCCTCAGTGTGACGCCAGACTCCCAGTTAAACCCTCCCAGTGGCCCCATGCAGGCCTCGAGTGTGCGAGAGCCCATCAGCTCCCAGGTCGTGGGTTCCCCTGCCATCATGCCCTAACCGTCAGGAAGGGCTTCCTGATGTCCAGGCAGAAGCTGCCTTGCTCTGGGGCAGCTCTGGGGCGAAGGGGAAGAGATCCGCCCTCCTGCGTTGTGCCAGCCGCCCAAGTACTTTAGAGCGCTCCCACATTTCCCCTGGCCTTTGCTTCTCGAGGCTAAATGTGCCCAGTTCTTCCTCTTTCTCCTCACAGGGCTTTATTTCCAGTTCCTGGAAACTGTTTTTTCTTTCCTTAGGCAAAACATTCCCCAGAGGATGTCAAAATCACCACAGGCAGTTAACCACCCAGCATTAGAAGCCCCCACAGCTGGGAAAATGCAAAAGTTTTTGCCTGAACCCACAAGAGGGCAAAGATGGTGGCCAGCAAAACTTTCTGGAAAGAACCTCAAAGCGGGAGCTCCCGGGGGAACACTGCCCTGCCTGTCCCAGCCGCCTTGCCCTGCTTGGGCTGCTGCTGGGCAGGGCGGGGCGCCTCCGGAGCTGCTCCAGGGGATGCCAAGCACCCAGCTCCGGCGGCATCGCGCTCCGGCACCAGCAGTGCTGCAGAAGCCCACTGGCGGCAGTGCTGGGGGGGGGGGGGTTAGCCACACTACGCAGAAGGCCCCTCTAGGCTAGCTAGCCCCCCACGCACACACCCCATAGAGCAATGCCACTGTAACCTCTGCTTCGGAGAGTGGGAAACCAAGCCCCGCTTCTTGCAGAAATGGAACAAAATGTGGCAAATGAAGACCAAGTGAGTTCAGATGAATCAAATCATTCTGAAGTTCTCCAAGGGGGCAAAGAGAGAGAGGTCTCGGTTATGAATATCCCTTTGCTATTGTGAGGTTCTGAGGAGCACCAGGGCTCCCTCTTCTGGCCAGAGAGCAGGATAGCAGCCCTGGTGGTTGCAGGACCAGGCCACGGTCAATCGCAGCCGCCCAGGGTGTTGCAAGCACCACCTGGGAGCCCTGAGGGAAGAGCTAGAGTGGAACCAGCTCTTCCCTTCAGAAAATGCCTCAGCACCGAGGGGTCTTGATGCTGCTGGAGCTCCCTGTGCTGTGCCTCCTGGAAGCTCTGCCCCTCGCCTTGCTCCTGCCTCTGCTTCTGGACCATGCTGGCCTCACCTGCTCCAGCCTTCCTCTCCAGTCCCGGGTACCCGCTTCTCCTGGCTTGTCTCTCTGGCTTTCGACTCCTGACTGGCTTTGCCTGCTCCTTGCCCTTTCAACTGGCTTACCTTGCACCTCTGTTGCCTGCCTTGGTCTCTGGTCTGCCCGACTCTGATTTGGAATGGGCCTGTATATCATACCAGTTGTCTGGGTCCTGGTGCCCCGACCTGATACCCAGCCGCCCCCGCCCCGGATGCTGGCAGTTATCTTCCCATCCCTTCTCCTGCAAATGGCAAGAGAGAAGTAATTAACTGCCTGCAGATCACTGAAGGTGGCTGAGAAGACAGGCTAATTAAGATTGGAAAGGAGTTTAAGTAATCATGTGCCCCTGTTATGCTCAAGAGCTTTATTGCAACAGCAGCAACAAACAAAAACCGTTCAGTATTTGCTCACAAGCGGCGTCTGTTCTTTCACTTGTGCAATTATTTTTACACACTTGCTGCGAACACAACTGGCTTCACATTCACTCAAGAAAAGAATGCAGAGTGTTGCTCTGGGCAGTATTTGCGTTCATACCCCACCCTTTCCCCTCTCGCTGGGCACTCAAAGCTGCTGGCGGAGCGCCACGTCCTTCCCACAGCAGAAGCCCTGTGAGGGTGGCAGGGCTCGGGGGGGGGGGGGCTGCCCCGGGGAGTGCCATGGCCGAGTGGGGCCCCAGCCCAGCCCTCTCACTCTCATGCCGCGCTGGCCATTTGGCCGTCATGGATGCACAAGTGGGCAGGCCTGGATGCAAGGAGGGCTTCCCAGGGCTGGCCGAGTGGTACGCTGGACGGCTCCTGAGCGGGGCATTTCTGGGCAGGCAGGCGTGACGGGAGGGCCGGGGGGGCCGGCAGGGGCTCCCACCAAGCATTGTGTGCCGTTCTGAGTGGGGAAGGAGGGCGACCGAGAGAAAACCTCTCCTAAAAATACAGCTGAAATGACAAATTAATTTTCCTTTTGACGAGAACACAGAGCAACTGCTACGAGGGCTACGGACAAAACTGGTGATTAAAAGATAATAAGTGCCTTCGTGCTTATCAGTTATGTGCTCAGCGCTGGAGAGGAATATTTTTAGGCTGAGAAGAACACCGCGGGAGCACCACGGCCTTCGGAACCCAATGCCTAAAAGCTGCTCTGCTTCTTTTAGTCCCATCCAAGAAGACGGCAAATGCAGACGGCCCATTGAACTGCCCCGGCCAGGCTGTCCTGGGACGAGCAGCTGCCCGTGCCGCCCCCTTGGCATCTTTGGCCACAGGGAAAAGAAAGGGTGGCGGGTGCCAAGGGGACCCTTTGTGTGGCCCGCCCTGTGGAGGGCGCAGAGCTGGGAGTAGCCTGGGAGGAGGTGGGTGAGTGGAGCGGCCCACCCCTCCCCTCCAGCCCCACTGCCAAGGGGTGGGAGGCCGTGTCCCTGGCCCTGCATTGTGGGAAAGGAATACGAGGTGAGAAGGGCCACCGAGGGATGCCTGGAGTGGCAAAGCAAGACTCGAGCGCTCCAAACAGATTGTGCCCTTCTGCCTTTCAGAATCCGTGTTGTTATGCTTTGCACCTTAATTCTCCTTCCGAAACAGAACACTTCCTGTTGCGGAACTGGACAATCTCTCTCCATGAGCAGCTGCATCTCCAAGTAGGGGCCTTTTTTGGCAGCTACATCAAAATTAAGGAAGTCTCTCTTTGAGGTGAAATTGAGCATTCATCTCCCTGCTTTTGAAAGGCGGAAAAAATATGATTTGCAATTTAACTTTTCTGTAATGAGCTCCTGCCATTATGCGGATTCCATAATGGCTGGTTTGGCTGGAACAGATTGTTGGTGCAACTGGTTTACAAAACATTTTTCAATGCAAGCTCTGCTTTTTTTCTCGTTTTAAATAGCAACAGCTGCGAAGCCTGATAATTATTGTATTTCATCAAAATAAACTTACCAACTTGTGCCTCTTGATGCTTTCCTATGCAGTTTTCCAAAGGATCTGGCTGGTTTTTGTTTTATTTTAAAAAGCCATGTAAACTTGGAATGTGCACCGGAGGGAAAGAGCTCCCAGGCAGATATGAACTGTGGGCTGAGGGGTGCCAGGCAGTATTTGGGGCGCACATGACAAGCTCGGGTTGAAAGGCAGCACCAACCGGTCAGAACGAGTGAGCAGACCGCTCCGGGCCGGGGCTGGGGGGCGCATGCCTTGGGTGTGCTTGCCCAGCACACGAGCCCCTTCCCATTTATCTGTTTAAGCACCACAGCAAAAGTGACTCAGGGAGGCAGCCAGGAGGCGAGGCCTTCCGGCAGAAGGGGCCTGTGCCCAGCGGCCTTCTCTGCCCCCCCCCCCCCCCCCGCTGCCCCGGCCAGGCTGTGGAGCTGTCCCTGGAGCCAGGGTGCAACAGCCGGCCAGCCTGGGCCTGGGCCAGCACGGGGCCCGCTGCCTGTGCGCAGGGCCCGCGGGGTGGCCGCTGCGGGTGCCCGGGCCGTGGGTGCTCCTGCGGCAGGGTTCCCGGGGGCACCCTGGCCGCTGCCCAGAGCCGCGCCTGGTCACCCAGCAGTGCTCCAGCCCTTTCCAGCAGGCGTGCCTTTAAAAGCTGCCCCTCCCCCACACCCACTGCCCCCCCCCCTCCTCCTCCTCCTGTGCTGATTTTGGCAGGACTTGCAGGCAGGCATGGCCAGGGGGACGGGGCGGGGGGGGGGGGAGGCGGGGGTCCTTGGGGAGGGGGCCACAGTGGCCCACTGAGCTGGAGGGCGGGCAAGGGTGGGTGGGGGGAGGGCAGCAGGAGCTCCCTTGACCGGGAGGCGCAGAGGAGGCTGGAGCCGTCCCGAGGCAGCCGCAGGAGGGGGAGAAAATTCGCCCACCCTGCGGTGGCATCGTGGTCTGTGCACACCTTCTGCTCCATGCCCCCCTCCCTTCTACACGCCTGCAGGGATGAGGCTGTGAACTCCCGTGCCATTCATCTCCGAACCTTCGTCGCTGCGCTCCGCCAAAGAGGCAACGATGTAATCCAGCATCACACAGAAGCACGAGGGCAGGAGGACGTGGGAAGGTCACGTGCAGCCCACAGCCTGCGTCCGCGGCATCTGTGCGGGCCCAGCCCCCTGCCCAATTTCAGGCTCCAGGGAGGCTTGAACCGGATTCTGACATTGCAAGGGGGTGGACTTGAGGCCTTAGAGGCTGCATCCGGGCCTACAATTCCAGGATTCCATGTGCACGTTTCTTCCAAAGCAACGGTGCGTTCTGTGGCATCTGGCTATGTAGGCCACCTGGACGACTTCTGAACTGCTGACCCAGTCTGGGCAAAACTGTTGCAAAGGCACATTTTGCTGGCAGCCTTTCAGGATGCAAGGATAGCCGGCAAACCCAAACAGCCGAGGCGCTGGAAGTCCGGGCTGCCTCCGCAAGCGACCAGCCTGGAGTTGGATGCCTTTCCTCCGTGTTCTCTTCTGACGGCTTTCAGAGCCAAAGGCCTTTCGGCTCAACACAAGCGTCCCGGGGACTGAGTGGGCTGCTGCAATTTGCTCTCCTGGGATCTCTCCTGGGAAGGTTCCTCGGCAGACCGGGCAGGCACATCTTCCGTGCTTCTCCTCAGACTGGACATGAGCCGGAGCTGGCCTGTCTTCCTGAGCGTGCCCCTCTCTGGCCAGGCTGCCATGACGCAGACTCTCCAGCTGCCTATCTGCCCCATTGCAGACAACTGCCTTTTCTCTCCTGCTTGGACTTGCCTGCTGGGACCCCTCCCTGATGCTTCTTCTCTTACGTCCTCTGAATCGCTCCTCAGAGTAGTCGTATGTTAAGACTGCGCACTGGGCTTGACGCACCCCATGTGACAGTTCCCTAAGAACGCAGGAGGAGCTTGTTGCTGGAGAAGACCAAGCTCCTATGGAATCCAACATCCTGCGCCCACAGCCTGGACTGTGGCGGTCCAGCAGTAGCCCATGGGCCACATGCCACTCGAGGCCTTGCTCTGAACCCCCCTCGCTGCTCAGAGCCCCCATTCTTCCCACAGTCCAGGTCCCAGCGATGGCTTGGGTGCGATGGTGGCAAGCACTCCCAAGGCCAGCAGCTCAGCCCAGCCCAGCCCAGCCTGCTCCCCCCCGAGGCTCAGGAAGAAAGGGGCCAGGCTGGCGTCACGAGAGCTTGCCCCAGCATGGCCCGTGCGGCGCCAGCTGACAAGCACCAAGGTTTGTGGTTTGTTGTTTGGGCATTAAGTTGTGTCCGACACTGTGTGAGCCCATGGACCAGAGCATGCCGAGTCCCTCAGTCATCCACAGCCTCCCGGAGCTTGCTCAGATTCATGTTTGTTGCCTCATCTACACCATCCAGCCACCGCAACCTCTGCCACCCTCTCCTCCTTTTGCCTTCCATCGTTCCCAGCATCAGGGCCTTTTCCAATGAGTCCTCCTTTCTCATTAGGTGGCCAAAGTATTTGAGTTTCATCTTCAGGATCTGGCCTTCCAAAGAGCAGCCAGGGTTGATCTCCTCTAGGACTGACCGGTTTGATCGCCTTGCGGTCCAAGGGACTCACAGGAGTCTCCTCCAGCACCACAATTCAAAGGCCTCAATCCTTCAGCGCTCAGCCTTCCTTATGGTCCAGCTTTCACAGCCATACATAGCCTTGGCTATACACACTTTTGTTGGCAGCGTGATGTCTCTGCTTTTTAGTATGCTGTCTAGATTTGCCACAGCTTTCCTCCCCAGGAGCAAGCGTCTTTTAATTTCTGGGCTGCAGTCCCCGTCTGCGGTGATCTTGGAGTCCAGGAAAATGAAATCTGTCACCGCTTCCACTTCTTCCCCTTGTATTTGCCAGGAAGCGAGAGGACCGCGTGCCACGCTCTGAGTGTTCTCGATGCTGAGTCTCAACCTGGCTTCTGTGCTCTCCTCCCTCACCTGCATCAAGAGGCTCTTCACTTTCTGCCGCCGTCTGCATATCATCTGCACTCAGGAGCAACAGGAGCAGGCGGGGCGCGCAGGGGGGCCGTCGGCCCAAGTGCAGGAGGGTCAGCGCACCAATTCCAAGAAGGAAGGAGGGCCGGGGGGGGGGGGGCGGGGGGGGGGGGTCGGGGGGGGGGGGGGGGCGGCAAAAAAAGCAAGGGGGGGGGGGGGGGGGGGGGGGGGGGCACAGGGGAGGGGTTCTGGGTGGGAGAAACAGGAAGAAAGGGAGGGGCCACCCCAGGGGAGCGGTCCTTGCGCTTGGGCTGCGGCCAGAGGAGGAGCTGCTGCGATCTCTGCAGAAATTCCCCGTGTGGCCCGGGTTCCATTACGAAGTCCTCATGTGGCCCTCGAGGTACAAAATGCTGGACTGCCCTGGCCTGGCCCGATCTTTCTCCTCACACGCGCCGTGTGCCAGAGAAGGGGCCGCCGGAAGCGCAGTTGGCGTAGCAGGGAGCCAGTCTCGACTGGGGCTGAGGGTGTCAGAGGGGCCGAGGGCACGAAAGGGTGTGGCGTCCCGACCTCCAGGGGCAGAAGAGGCTGCTGGAGCACAATGCCCGTGGCATTTCTCTCTGCTCAGAGAAGGGTGCCCACGAACGGCAGTGCTGCATGCCACCGAAAATGGTGCGTATGGCCCGCTTCGTACAGCCTCGCACAATCACCTTGCCCTCAGTCGGGTGAAACAGCGAGCAAGTCCTGGCGCACCATGAAACAGCAGAACTCTTTCACTGGAGGAAAACTTTTCTCCTGGCCTCAAACATGGGAGCCAGTTAGACCACCCAGCAAAAGCTGGCCGCCCCATCTCCCCAAGGCCTTTGGAGGGCCTCAGCAGCCGCTCTCCTGGCCTTCCGTGCAGTGCGTGCTGCATCCCGGTACCCCAGCGAGAGGAAAGGGCAGGAAGAGAAGGGCCTTCACAGCCCTCCCACAACCCTGCTCCACCCCCAACCTGGGTCACGGGACGATCACATCGCCCCCAAGACACTGGCCCGCTGGCACGTGCCCTGCTGCGCGGAGGCTGGGCCTGCTTTCCACTCTTGGCGCACATGATTCGTTAAAAGGGCATCCTCCTTCATGACCGTTAAGACTTGTTGCGGCCTGCCCAGAGTAGCGCACAGGAACAAGAGAGGGCAGATCATCACTCTCCAAGGATGTGCCCTGGATTCCAGGTGAGTTCTATGTATCAAAAGGTCAAATCTGTATTAAACCCCCAAAGAATATACTAGCTTGTAAATATTGCTGACTGATTTGCAGAATGAAGAGGATTCCTTGTTTCAGGCTATAACGTCATTCTAAATGTCTAAAAATGTATTTCAGTGTTCTTAAATCCCCACCAGTGACATTAAAACTGCTAATATAAAACCTCTCTAGGGCCTTATTGCTCTCTCCAAATTACTTCTGTGCAGCCCAATTTGATTCTTCATTTAATATAGCTATGTAGTTAGTAATCCTTCCCTTCTTGGATGCACATCTGAATGGGTGAAGAGGTTTGAGACAGTCACTTTGAATGTTTCTCCTTTGTTCTCTTATTCTGTCTTTACCCCAAAACAAAGTGATCTTTTGGTGAGAAAATCGGGTTTGGGGGGATTTACATGCCCTTCCTAGCAAGAGTTTCCTCTCTTCTGTTCCTCGCAAGGCAGCCAGCTTTCCACTTCCCTGATCCTGTAGAGGCTTGGAAAAGCAGCAAAGTGCCCCCAGCCCCCTTTAGAAGGGAAGCAGCCCAACCATTTACTGTCAAACTTTGGGGGCCTTTACTTTGGGGTTCTCTGGGATTTGGGCTGGGACCTGCTCAGGCACCTCAAGTTTCAACACATGTTCCCACAGGCATTTTCTTTTGTAAAAGGGGGAGCGCAAATATGCCCTTCTCCATACTGGTTTGGAGTAAGGGAAAGAGCGGCTCCTCCCATGGGGTCCTAAAGGGCAGGAGCAGAAAAAGCAGGAGATCCTCCAATCCGCCCTTCTCAGCCGAAGAGCCTTCACTGCTTTGGCCGCTCCTGACAGTTTCCCTTCTGCAGCCTGTCAGCAGCTCACTGGGCACGGGGAACAAGCTCCCTGGCCCTCTGCTTCCCGGTTCTGGCACTGCACTCCCAATACCAGGACAGCATCCCGTACTGGCAGCAGATTGCATTCTAAGAACTGGTCAGGGAACCCTGGATTTTGGCAGGCAAAGCCGAGTGAGGAGGGCTTCCACCCCTGGACGCCCTCAGCCCCAGCCTGCTCAGCTCGTGGACCTCCTCCAGCCATGGGCCGCAGGCTGCCCTCCCGCCACTCGCCGCCTCGTAAAGCTGCCCAAAGGGCCACGCCGTGCATGCGGAGAGACCCCTCTGGGGGCTCCGGTGAAGAGCGGAGGGGTCTGCCCCGCCACTGGCGGCACCACAGTGCCCTGCAAGGCATCCGGTCCCTCCCTGGCCGAGAAGCCCGGCCTTCCCGGCCTGCCACCCCCATGGCCCCGCGGGTGCGGTGCATTTCTTCCCAACATCGGGACAGAACCAGCCCCCGAACGGCAGGACCAGGATCTTCCTCCCCGGGTAGCTCCCAGTTGCAACTGCACAGCGTTCAATCCGGACTGGGCAAGGAACAGCCAAACGCTCGGAGAAGCTTTGTTGCATAATAGCGCAGAGCGGGAGTTCAGAAAGGGCACAGGCCCATTTCTTCGGGATGTGTGTGTCACTCTCAAACTGCTCCACTTCTCATTCTGGCCGCTCTAAAAAGCCCCCTCTCCCCCAGCCCTTCCCACTGACTGTACAAGGGAAGGCAGCCCAGCTAGCCTATTTTCTGCTTCAGTGTCAGGAACACAAGCCTGCCTGAAGCAAAAATGCTGCATCTAATATTGATAAGCCTTGCATTTGGAATATTTCTCAAGGGCACTGAGGGCTTCCAGTGGGTGCTCTTGACTGCTCTTGAATACTGCGCCTTCCTGCAGTCGCCTGTAGTTCTCAGGCTCTTCTTCAGCACGTTTTCGAAGAATACCGTGACCGAAGATGGGCAGTCTCACCGCATTCAACAGTTGCTGAGCACTGCCTCCACCCGAGAGCGACCGCCGCCGAATCCCGCTGGAGATCAGCCGTGCTGGGGGTGTCTGGGGCCCTGAAGCGGCTCATGGGCTCCGGCTGCCTCGGCCTTTGCGCTGCGCTCCCGTCCTTTCGGCTTGCTGATCTCTGATCCGAGCGCAACCGCTGTGGGGGAGCGACAGAATGCCTTTCCCTTGCCAAGCAGCGCAGGCCCCTTCGGTGGGGCTGCCTCAGGAGCCGCGGGCGGGAGGCCTCGAGACGGGGCTGTGGCAGACAAGGGGCAGCGGGGGATCTGGAGGGCTTCAGCAAGCCAGGCCAGGAAGAGGGGCCTGGAGCGAGGCACGCCGAGGGAGCAGCGAGGGAGGCAACGGAGCGGCTGCCCATGGCTCGGCTCGGGCAGGAGAGGGCCCTTTCCCAGCCCTGCGCGCGAAGGTTTGGCAAGGAGCCCCATGCTGGGCTGTGGGCTTCCCTCGCCCTGATGGCCCAGACACTCAGTGCCCAGTGCCCCAGTGAGGCGATCTGAGTCACTGCTATTAAATTAAACTTCTAGCCTGCCACGTAGCCATACAAGGCTCTTGGGGTGATTTGCAAAACACATGAATGCATACGCAAAATAGAATTCCTGCTCAGCCACCGGGTGGGCACACTAAGGTCTGTCACTGTGCTCCTCAGGCTTTTCTGAGATATTATTTATTATTATTTATTTTTTGATTTATATCCTGCCTTTTTCCTACAAAGGGTTCAAGGCAGCTTACATCATCTCTCCTCCTCCAGCTTATCCCCACAACAACAACCCTGTGAGGTAGGTCGGGCTGAGAGTCTGTGACTGGCCCAAAGCCACCCAGTGGGCTCCATGGCCGAGCGGGGACTCGAACCCGGATCGCCTGAGTCCCAGTCCCGTGCTCTTCACCACCACACCACCCTGGCTCTCGAGATGCCCCCAAGAAAACCACTCAGGCTTCCCCCGGAGGGGGCGGGGGAGGCAGTCCTGAGCCTGCTTCTTCCGAAAACTGCTCTGGGCCTAGACCAAGCACCAGCACCGTCCCGTTGTGAATGTGCTGCCTTGGGTAGGCGCTCAGCTTGAGAACCTGCAGAGAACTTCTCTACCATGAGATGCAATTCCAGGTGCTGCTGCTTACCTTTAAAGCCTGCAGCAGCTTGGGGCCCAGTGTCTGAAGGAGCTCTTCCCCCCTGTCAGTCTGTTAGTGGCCTGGCATCATTGGTGGAAGCCCTTCTTCAAATTCCATGAAAGACAGGGACTTTTCTGTGGTGGCCACCCAACTTTGGAATCACAAATGGGAGCTATGCCTGCATCCTGGTTTTACTCTTCCGATGCCAGGGGAAAACCTTTTCATGTGTTGAGGCACTGCAAAATTACATTTATATGTAAGGATAGGCTGGGCATGCGCATGGTGGGCCTGTCGTGAGCGGAGCCGGTTAGAGCCGGGGGTCAGATCAGATGGCCCAGGAGGCCCCTTCTGACTCGCTCTGTTTCTATGTTTCTGTGTTTAGTAGGTTGAAACAATCCTTTTGCTTCTCCAATTTACTGGGTGGGTTCACACCACACTAGAAGCCGTGGTGAAATCTTACGATGGTGGGTTTGCTATGTTGTCCGAACCCCATCCCAGAGTTACTCCACGGTGAATTAGTTTTCTGAAGGCACAGAGGGAATCCATTGCCTGTTCGCAGGTTTCACACTCCATGGTGGCTTCTCTGGTCATTCAGACTTGGGATTGCCGTTTAACCTTGGTTGGTAGGGAAATGCCAGCGAGCACCTTGGTAAGAGTGGCTGCAGAAGTGGCCACTTCTAGCCGTCAAGCTCTATGGCTGTCAGTTCCCTAGCGACAAACACATCGTTCTTGCTTTAGTCTCATTGCCTGAGAGATGGGTCCATTTGCTTTGGAAACAGGAGGACAGCATGGAAATGCATGGAGGGAAAAGAAAGACCCACAGCCAAGCCTGTTCTTTTTCTTTCATAAAACTCTGTGCTGGGGCTGGGGTGGCTGGGAAGTGCCACCGAGGGGGAAGGGGGAACCCACCCCAGGTCTGCGGTGGGCCAGTACATAGGGAAGCACTGGGGCAAGCGGGGGACTTCACTCACGGGGGCAGCCCGGAGGCGAGGTGAGGCTGGCATGATGCAGGGGACATGTGGAACCTGCATCGCCGTGGCAACCCTAAGACCACCTGACCAGTCCGTCTGGGCAAAAGTCCTTGCACTGCAAAAAGCATGCAGGGCCGTTTGCCGTGCCATGGGGAGCCCACGAGTGCCTTGATGTTGTATTTTGCCTTCATTCCGCGGAATATTTACGTGTGAGCTGCCCAGAAAGCCTGCCTTGGGCCAAGGCACAGGCGATGCGTGCGCTCCAGATGCACAACCAGAAATGGATCACCAAAGCACAGCTGGAGCTCTGTTGCGCCAGTTGCCGGGGAGCTTGAGCGGGCGCAGGTTGTTCACCCATCCTGCCGGAGGGAGCCTGTCGGCAGCAGGTTCGGCGCCGGACTGGCTAGACCTGGGCCTGACCCAGCAGGGGTGTTCTTAGGTTCTTACTTTCTCAGACCATTCCCGGGCTGGGAACTCTGTCAGCCAAAGGGGGTTCTGAGAAGCTGTGTGTGGTAACTGGCCCCCAACATCCCTTTCGATGGTCTCATGGCTCTTTCTCATCATCGACCGATGGCAAAGGAATTCCCCACCCCTGGCAACGTGGCAACCCCAGGAGGTGTGAGGAATCCCTCTCGGAGGTGGGAACCCACCGGAGCCCCTGGGCTGGGCTCCCCAGAGCCCCGTCTTGCTCCCATGAGGCGTGCGGCCTTGGCACGCGCTGCGTGTGCCGCAGGTGAGGGTGCCTGCCCTGCCGCCCGAGCTCTGCGGGTGTTCGCGGGCTCCCTTTCCATGTGGCGGCCTGCCTAAGAGAGGGCTGAGCACGAGGAGTCCGGCACAGGGAGGAGGGCTGGATTCTGGAGAGGGCCACCACGACCCCTTGCATGGCGCCCCCTCCTGCCGGCACGCCCGCCCCTTCCGCACCCAGGGCCTTCCCTGTGCAACAAAGGCCACGCAGCCATGGCGGCTGTTCTGAATGTGTTTTATTGGTACAGCCGCTCTCCTTTAGCCTTCCGAGTGCTCCGGGTATCACTCGATGGCCCGGGCTGCGTGCCGGCGCTGCGCCTGGGAAGGCCGGGTGCAAGCCGAGCCACTGATCTCACTTGTGCCTTCCCAGCACCTGTCCCTTCATGTGCTGGTCCTGTACAGAGCCTCCATCCAACCTGGAACATTCAGAGTTGACCTGCAGGCAGCGGCTACTGCCGGCGCCGCAGCAGGCGTGGAGGAGCACGGTTCCGCCCCTCGTCCTCGGCGTGAGTGTTGAAAGTGCCAGAAACCCATCAAAACCGCCGCGGCCACCTTTTCCAGTCCTGGGGCCGCCTGGCGCACGCCCGCGACCGCTGCGAGCCCCGCCCCGAGCCCAGCACGGTCTGGTGCAGAAGGAGGGCGTTGCCGGTCTTCCAACGAGCTCCAGGGTGTTGTGCTTGCAGATTTCCCACAAAAGCTACTTCTGGGCTGATCCTGCCCATGAACGGTGGTTCTGTGGAGGAGAGAGAGCCAGGGGGCACAGCATTTGTCCCTCTTCCCACCTTCCTGATAAGGCCTCCAGTCAATCGCCATGGGGCAGTCCTCTGGAAGCACCTTTCACTGTGTGTGCGGCAAAGTGCCATGTCCGTCCTTGGTCAGAGAGACCCCGGCACCGCCTGCCCCGAGTCACAGCAGCTTAGCCTAGCGACAGGTAATGCAGGTTCCAGAACAAAACATAACAAAACAAAAAATCCAACCTAGGCCACCCCCGAGGGCAGGGGCCATCTCGGCTTCCTTTTGGAAAACAAAGTTTCACTGGTGACACCATCACAGGGGGACTGGGTCATGTCATGCAGTCTCAACAATACACCTCTGTACACGGCGCCCAGGAGGACAGCGCTGACTGCCAGGACTCTCGGCCCACCATGGGCATGGCTGGCCTCAAACTGGCGTGGTTCGTCTGTTGGCTGGATTGTTGTGCAAAGAATCCTTGAATTCTTTTGGGAGGGAGTTGTGGATCTGTAAAAACCCGTGATCTCTCTCTGAGTTCAGCAGGGTCCCAATAGTCACCTTGGAAGGATCCCTGGAGAGGGTGAACATGGAGATGTCTGTTGACGGAATGGTGTTGAAGCCTTTGCCGATGGGAGAGAGATCTCTGGACCTTGGCTCTGTGGAGCGGGAGCTGGATCTTCTCCGGAAGCGGTACCGGTAGGTAGGCAAGCGGGCAAATGTGGACTTCTTCAGCAGCGCCACCGAGTGAGACTTGGCTCGGATCTGCCGGTGCTTCTCGATGTATATGTGGACCGCGACGACCCCCACCATCTCGGCGAGGATGAAGGACAAGGCCCCGAAGTAGAAGGACCAGCCGTAGGAGTAGCTCTTCTTGGAGTCGCTCTGCCCAGGCTCCCCGGCATTCGCAGAGATGTACACTATGATCCCAATGATGTTGCTCAGCCCTGCAGGGAGGGAGCAGAGCAGGGCTGAAGGCGGGGCGCTTGGCCCAGGTGCCCCTCGAGCCGGGAGGGCTGCGGGGGGCTCTGCGATGTGCAGAGGCCATCCCCGCGGCCTGTCCAGAGCAGCACCTGTGGGGAGGCATTCTGCAGTCCCTGATGTGACCAGGAAACCGTGCATGTTTTCACAGCGGGGCTGGCGGGCGCATGAGTGTGTGCATGGTTCATGGCCTGCCCACGGACCTCCGGTGTGTCCAGAGGGTGGTGTGCCAGACCTGCTTGGTTTACCCACTGGGCCCAATCCAGCTGCATGCATGGAGTCAGCAGCAGTGAGGGGCCAGGGCTGGAAGAGGGTGGCTGTGCCATTTCCCTGCCCCACTTCTGCACGCACGCAGAATTAGGCCCAGATATTCTCCCATCCCCACGCTAGTGCCTGGGTGGCCAGGTGTGGGTCTGTGAGCCCCTGTAAAAGTGACCACAACTCTGCTGGGCGTGTGCGAATGGCAATCACAGGGGATGGTAGGCATCACGGCCATGCAATTCCCATGCTTCTGGGTGGCACCTGATGCTCCCACGAAGCCCTGCACCCCACGGAGAGCCTGCTCAGGAGCCCCTTTGGTGCCTACCACCTCCATGTAAATCAGGCAAAGAGCTGGTGGAGGGGGAGCAGCCCAAGCACTGCAGAAGCTGGGCTGATCCAGCCTAGCTGAGTGTCTGGAATCCCAAGCAACTCCTGGGGTGGACTGGCGGATCCATCCCTCCGCCACCTGCCATCTTCCCATGCAAGAGAGCAGTAACAGCCACCTTCTGTCCCGTTGCCTCCGGGGGAGTCGTTGCACAGTGAACCTCTTCTGGACGGTGGCACTGATCCATTGCCTGCCCCAGATTTAGGCTTAAAGCCAAGGAAAGCTGTGAAACATGCAGCTTGGGGGGTGGGGACTTTCTTGGCTTGAGAATCTCAGGGTGGGGGGGCACACGCAAGACTTTCCTTGGGGCTTGTCTCTGATACCAAGGAGTAGGATGCTCACATAAATCAGCTCCAAAACTCGCCTTTCCTCTAAAATGTTCAAGGCAGTTAACAACAAAGATAATGTAACATACCAACATCAGAAACAAACAACAGGGGAACAAGCTGTAAATAAAAAGCCAGAAAGTCAGACTAGTTAAAAAACAAGAGCATAATCATGATGAGAAAAACCGTCATGGTGGATTTCCATCGTGAACGGCCCAAATTGGACTGGGTTTGTACAACATGCCAAGCCACCTATGATGAGTTGGCAAACCTGGGCCTCTTTCTGACAGGTGGCTTATTCTTTTGTGAACAAGCCCCTTCTGACAATCCACAGTTTGCCCTATAGCTTAATTGCATGCTGAGGGGTTGTCATCTGACCGTAGAAGAACGATTTCATCAGAGGTGCCAGGATTGGACCCTTGGCAGGAGCGGGGAAAGCCCTGGCACCCTCCATAACCTTGCCTAGGTGGCAGCATCACCAATAAACAAACAGAGGGGAAATTAAAGAGCCGAGAAGCAAAGAGAAGTGGAATTTGTCCCCTTGTGGTCGCTGCTCCATTACTGCAGGTGCACCAGGTTCTCCTCTATTAGCTTCCCCGTGCCCCGCAAAAGCACAAATACTCCTGCCAGTTTACACAAGAAACAAAACCCAAACGAGAGGGGGGCCAGCAGAGGGCCAGCACCAGCAGCGCTGATGCTTGCCGTTCCCTGCACCCCACACAGCTCCTTCCTGGGGTGGCAGAGGTGGTTCAGCGAGTGCTCTGGCGAGGAGCCATGGAGCGAGGGGAGCCGCCATCTCCCCTTTCTGGCGTAGCTGGAGACCGGGGAAGTGGTGAGAAGCTGATTTCGAGCTTCCTCCAAACCGTGTTAGCGGCCTTCAGTCCAGGGACTCACCTGCCGATACAAAGAAGATCCCTGCGCTCAGGATGACGTTGAGTTTGCTCTTGTAAAACTCGCTGGCTGCCACACAGAGCCCTCCGAAGAACAGGAGGCTCACGCTCAGGATGGGGAAGATGCTGGATGCTCTCACTGCGCCTGGAGGGAGAGCGGAGCGGTGAGCCAAAGAATGCAGCGAGGTGAGGCCAGTCCCCAAGGCCGACGGAATAGCCTGCCGCCCCGTGCTTCCCTTGCACCCCCAGGCCAGGTACCCAGCACCTCGGCTTTGCCTCTCGACGCAGGAAGCCTGATCGAGCGAAGGGGTGCATTTTCCCAGACTAAACTTCCACCGCGTCCCCTTTTCCAGTTTGGAAGCAGGTATGGAACACAGGAGATAGGATGGACTTAGGAACATGCAGGAAGGCAGGCGATGCCTTGCCCAGGCTGTCCCAAGGGAGTGAAGTGCACTGTGAGAAATGCAGGAAATACGGCAAGCTTGCGGTGACGCGCTGCATTATCAAATGGCCCTGATGCTCAGTGAAGATTCGTTTTAAAATGGGATTTGGAGCCTCATGCGAATGCTGGGAATGCCTTCCTGCAATCGGGCAGCCCTCCCGCCACCATCCAGGAGTTAGACACTCACGCAGGAGATACTCGGCCGCGTCCTGTTCATAGTCTGCATCTTCTGGAAAATGATTGATTTGCTTACAGATTCCTCGGAAAGTCCCTGAGGAACAAAACAAAAGACGCGCCAGAAGTCAGAAGGCACACGGCTGGACCAGTTCTGTCTGGCCCAGCACCTCTGCAAGGGGAATGGCCAGGAAGGGGTGGCTGTCGGGCGGGGATGGCTTGGCCCTTCCACCTGGCCAGAGGGCGTCTTCCACTGAGAGCAGAGGAAGCAGAGCGTGGAGCAGCTCTCCAGGGCACCCATCTCCCGTTCCCACCGAGGGTGGAGCTGGCATCTGCTCGGGCTCATTTCCACCCAGGAACCTGGGGCTGTCCAGCTGCCTTGTGATGCCTCATGGGCCCCATGGCCGTGCTGCTCCAGCAGCCAGGAGGCTCCGGAGGAGAGGGCCTGGGGGGGGCTGGTGAGGGGGAGCAGGTGTCCTGCGGGCCGGGCTGGTCAGATTCTGAGGAGGAGGAGGCGGTAGAGAGCGGGGGTGTCCGAGCTTCAGGAGCCCGTGAAGCTCGCCAGGGGCCGATCGCGAGCGCAGGCCTGTTCTGGGAGAGATGGGACAAGGAAGCAAGCTGCTGCCCGGCCCGGCCCCCGGCCCCCCAGGGTGCAATGGGGAGAGACGAGCTGCCTGGCCAGCAGGCCTCTCTTGGCACTCACTGTGCTGACCAAAAGGCCAAAAGGTTGGAGCCTAGACTCTTCACATGGGCAGAGGCTCCTGCTCAGCCAGCTAGGGGGCGTTCAGCATCGCGCTGTCCTGCCAGCTGGGAAGGGCCAGAGAAGGGCTGCCAGGTGTGCTGGAGCAGGGCAAGAAAGGCAGTGCCCGGCCCCACATGCCTGGCCCTCCCGGAGGGCTCTGATCCAGGGGCATGGCCGGGCTGAACCCTGCTGCCCGTGGGCCCCTTCCTGACCCTCTGCCCTGCCCTACACGAGGCCCTTCGCACGAGCAGTGCTGCTGCAAAGAAAGCCCCGTCCTTCCAAGCACCCTGGCTGCTCAGCGCAGAGCCGAAAGCAGCCGCTGGCCTGCAGCCTCGGAGTCCAGGCGCCGCTGTTGCTTCCGGGTGAAGCTTGCACTGCCTCCCCCCAGGGCTGTCTTGACAGCATTATGAGCCCCGGGCGAAGCAGTGTACTGGTTTGACAACGACAACTACTGTTCATTTTGGAAGTTTTCCAATTTTCCAAGGGTTAACGTACACAGATTCGTATGGGGCCCATGGGCAAGTGCCCATCCGGCCCACGCGTTCAGACGGCCCTGCCTCCCTCCCTCCCTGCCTCTCCGTTTCTCTCAGCAACACACCTCCTTTTTCTGAGGACCAGACTGCTCAGCATCCTACATTTTGAATGCGGCTCAGTTCCCTTGAATTCACATTGCTCACTCGTTTCCAGAAATGGTCTCCCGCCCTGGGTTCAGCAGCCCCCACTTTAACTCCTTCTTGCTCTCCCAGCATCCGGGCTGCAAGGCAGCCGGTGGAGCGGCGGCCCAGCTCGGCCCTGGGAAGCAGCTGCCCAGGAATCGGCGGTGCCGCAGACGCCCCAGCCCGGCACTGGCCCACGGGAACTTCCCAGGACACCCGGCTGCGCGCAGGGACCGCTGGGGGCCGAGCCTGGCCGGAGGATGCGTTCCACGGCAGAACGGCGAGGTGCCCTTCCCTTCTCGCAGGCACGTGCTTCCCCCGCGGTCTGCTCTCTCCAGCAGAGCCCCGGACAGGCCCCATCACCTGTGGCAGAACGTGGCCATGATGAGCCTGGGACATCCCCCCGGTGTGGCGGCGAGCCTCTTGCGCTCCCCAGCCCAGTCCGGCTGCAGCTGCGAAGCACAGCGAGGCTCGGCCGGAGGCCTGGGTGCCGCCTGCGGCCCGGCCAAGAGGTGCCCCTCCAGTGGGGCCTGGAGGAGGCCACACGCCCAGCAGCGACCACGGACCCATGCACAGGCCATGAGACGTAGCCCGCTTCGCCACGCAGCTTCCCATCCCTGGGGCTGCCGGGGAATTGCCACCCACTCGGGCCCTGCGGCGAGCCTTCCGCTCCCAGCAGTAGAGCCTGGCGAGCGCACAGTGGCGCCTCGGCTCACAAACTCAATCCATTCCAGGACTCTGGTTGCGAGCCAAGTTGGTCGGGAGCCAAGTCAGATTCCCCCATAAGGGAAATTCAGTGTAAATGAGGTTATATCTGTTCTGCAACCATTTTTTTAAAATCAGAAAAATGTGAAGCCAAGTGATGAAGAGCAAAGACCGCAGCCGTCTCCCTCTTCCCCCTGCCCCGAAAACAAGCGTGGCCATCTCCCCGCCACCCCCCCAGCACAACCAAGACCACCCCCGTCATCCCTGCATGCGCCCACCATCCCAGCACACGCGCGGGGGGGAGAGACGGGCATGATTGCAGGCGCACTGGGGGAGAGAGAGACTGGCGCGAACAGGGCATGCTGTGGGAGGGAGAGACGGGCGGGATCGCCGCCATTTCCCCACTTGGCAGGGTGGGGAGATGGCCGCAATGGGGCTGGATGAGGAGGCAGACGGCCGAGATCGTGCCCGCCTTCCCTGCAGGAGCGCGCCCGGGATCACGCACGCCTTCCCTGCACGGGCGCGACTGCGGGTGACCGTGGCCGTCTCCCCACTCAGGCGGGGGGGGGGGGAGATGGCCGCGATCCTGGTCGCCACCCAATGTGCAGTGCATGACCCAAGTAAAATTTTCATGAAATTTCTGTCCGCGACCCAATTTGGTCATGAGCTGAGGCGCCACTGTATGTATTGCCACCTAGGAGGCAAGCCCCTGGCCATGGGGCGGCCACCCCACCGCACCCTGGGAGGGACACAGCGCCGGCCCCTCCGCCAGGCTGGGTCTGTGTCCTCTGTGCTGCCAGACCCCGGCGGCGCCACACCTGACGCGAAGGACGCCCCGGGGCACTTGCTGCCTCCTCAGCATTCTCCATCCCCACGGAAATCGCCGAGCCAGCCGCAGAGTCCGGAACGGATGCTTCCTGCAGGAGCCCCCTTCTCCTTCGGACAAGGGGAGTTGGGCTGTGACTACTGGGGCAGTCGCAGGGTGAGACAAAAACGAAAGCCAGCCAGCTCCTCCTGCCCCACCCCGCTTTTTAGGGGCCCCGCGCCCGTCCCACTCTTGGCGCAACCTGCCAGCCAGGTTGGCTCACTGCAGCGCCGTCGCCTGCATGGACCTTCAGGAGGGCCGCTGCACCTGTGAACGGGCGCGGCCGAGGCAGCCTGGAAGGAGCGTGTAGCCACAGGCTTTTCACCGGGCTGGCAATCACCGTGTGAACGCCTGCTGCTGTCACCCCCTTTGCACTCTCCTGTGAGGGGGGCGAGTTCGTGGGAAACCCTCCTCCACCCCTTTTCACGAGCCTTGTGTGGGGGTGCCACAAGACAGGGGGGCTCCCTCTCCTGGCCACAGCCCCCTCCTTTCACAGCTCCTTCCCCAGCTGGGCACTGCGCATCTTCCTGCGCTGCCCCCTCCTCGAGAAGAGAAGCGAGGAGAAGTCGTCAGGAGACTCCCACTCACAGTGGAGCTGCCGAGAGAGACAAGCAGCCTCCTCGCCACTGTGCAAGTTGCCTGGAAACCTGAGCAGTGGGCGCTCTCTGGAGATGCGCAACTCACAGGAGAGAGACACAGAGGTGCACGGCAGCGCTCGGTTCTCATCTCGCCTAGAATTTGGAGCCGCACCCACTCACATGCCAAAAGTCTGCAAAGAGCTTGCAGGTTCCTGTCTCCTCCCGCATCCGGCAGCGGCAAGCTCGGGGGCCCACCGTGGACACGCAAAACTCTCCTCCACTGCGGCTGACCATCTCAAGAGGGCCTCTTTCTGGGGTGCCAGCCGGCAGGCTTTCCAGCCAGGCCTCTTTGCGAGACGGTGGCCCCGTGCCACCTGAGGCAGGCATCTCCGGGCCGGGAGGGCTCAGCCGTTTCAGGCCAGGGCAAGCACTGCCTTTCTTGGGCAAGGTTCCTGGGCAGGTGGCAGCCAACTGGCTCCAGCCCTCTTGGTGGGGCCCGATTCCCCAGGGCCATTTCGGCGGGGTTCAGGCCAGGTGTTGGCATGGAGGTAGCTTTGCTCATGCTGCCTGATCATTGTGGCAGGAGGGAAAAGGAGGCGTGTGACCCCGTGCACCCTCCTGCTGCTTGGCACCTTCGCCTTCCACCTGCCATGGGATGCATGAAGCGCTCGGAGTCGGAGCCTCCGGATGGACCAGGAACAAGCGGAGGGAGCAGAGGTGGGGGAGGAGCAAGCCAGGCTGAGGGGGGAGAGCTGTGGGGGGTGCCTCGGACATGCCCAGGGGAACAGAGCGTGGCACTGACCTTCCCCCCGGCACCTGCACCGCTCCGAGGCTTGTGCGGGCAGCTCTTCCCACGTTCGATGCCTTCTTTTGCCCCAGCCAGGTGCCAATGGGGCTGCCTGCTAGTGCATGGGGAGTCCTGGGTCCCCATCTGCCCTCAGCCACGGGGCACTGGGCAGCCTGGGCCAGCCGCTGGCTCTCATCCTAGCCTACCTCACAAGGTTGTTGTGGGGGCAAAATGGAGAGCCAGAGGGGAATGCCTCAGGGTCCTCGCACACTTTTAGGTGGGACATGGGCAACGGACAAGCAGGGGCCCATGGGGCGCATAGCCCGGGGGCGCTTGGGGCAGGCGCCCACCACAGCCTGCTCCCCTGCAGCGGGGTCCAGCCCTTGCCCCTGGGGGGCGCCCTGCCCCTCCTGGCTGGGGCTTCTGAGCCTCGCAGAGCAGATAAAGCCGGGGTGGGCGGGGGAGCAGGCTGGGCGCGCAGACAGAAGGGACGTGCACAGCCGAGCCGCGTGGGCCGCAGCGGCTCCTGAGCCTGGCCATGTGGGGGGGGGGGGTGCAGTATCACTGCCCAACAGGCGGTTCTGTGCCAGCACCAATCTATTTTATCCGCTGACATTTATCTTGAATTTTAAAAAAACCTCCACTCTATTCATTAAAGCTCTAAGATAGTTCCCATGGCAACCACCTAGTCATGTGGCATCCAGAAATACTCTCAGATTTTGCAGGAAACACCGTGAAATTATATTCAAGCAAAGAAAAGGGATTCTGGATGTTGCCCCCACCCCCCGCCCCGCTCAGCAAAGAGGCCCAAGGGCTGCAAACCCTTCCCTGGCCTCCTCGGAGTGGGGGCTCGTCTCCTTCCCTGCAGCTGCCGCCTTCCCCAGAGCCAGCCTTCCGCAGCACTGGGAGCACACACAGCCCCCCGGTGCCCCAGCCCGCAGGCCCGGGCCCCTGGGCACGCCGCGGCTCTGCTGGGACAAGGCCCTTCCCTCAGCCGCACGGAGCCACGCGGGGGGCTTTGGCCATCGGCCCCCAGGGGCCCTGCTTCAGCCCTGCGTGCAGCCCGAGCCGCTGCCCGCCCCCGGCAGCCCTGGCCCATGGCTCCTTGGAGAGCGAATGCTAGGGAGCGAGGCTGCATCCGGCTGGTGCCGGGAGAGCTTGCGGGCACGTTCCCGGTTGGATCCTTTCCCTCTGTGGCGTCTGTTTCCCGGGCTCCTTTTGCAGTTTCCTGCTTGCTTCTGTCCCCAGGCTTCCGGGTTTTAGCCTACCGCTTTCCAGCCCCTGAGGTGGAAGCAAAATGCCAGGGGCAGGAGAGCACGGCTCCCGCCCTCCTCCGAGGGACTTGGGGGAGAGACAAGGAGGCTCAGTGCTGTCTCTTCCCCGCCTGCTTTGCAGCTGCAGCCCGGGTGCCTGCTCGGACTCGGCTCTGCTCGGGAACAGCGACTGCTCCTAGCCCAGGTCCCGGTGCTGCTCCTCTCAAACGCAGCTTCCAGCTTGAAGGGAACCACCAGTGATCTCTCTCAGTTCTGGGTTCTTCAACTGGCCATGAATCCTTCTGACAACAGTCGCAAAATGTTATCAAGTCGTCATGGGGAATTCATCAAATCCCCTGCCAGAATCGGGACAATTATGTTCACAGCGTCCTCACAATTCACTAAGCTGCTAACCTGAGGATGATGCTCTCAGGATTTATTCCCGGCAATGCACTTTTGCGGGGCCGTAACCAGCTCGGCGCATGGACTCCCGGGAGCAGCTGTGCCACAGAATGCTGTACTGGCATCACAGCGCTGGGCGTCGTATTTGTGGTTCGTTTCCTTATAATCCCCCACGTGGAATTTGCTTCATTCCTGGCAGCCTCACACATCCATCACAACCCCACCGTGCCTCGGCCCGTCACCAGCTACCCGCTTAGGCCCCAGCCACATCTGCCTGAAGCGTGAGCCTCTCTCCCGCCGGCCCTGTGGGTCCACGTTGGAGAAAGTGCCTTGCAGGCCCCAGCAGCCTCAATGTGCCCTGCTGGGCCCAGGGGCAGCTCCCCATCCATGCTGGCGCGCCCCGCAGCCGGGGTTGCCTGCACTGCCCGCCCCCCCCCCCGGCAAGCCAGCTGGCGCATGATGCCTGCAGCCTTGGGGTCCCCTGCGCAGTCAGTCGCATTCCCACCATGACTCTCTGCAGGCCATTTCCTTAACAATCACCTCTGCATTCATTCTTTCTTTCATTCAATTCATATGCCGCTATATGAGCCTGTGATTGGAATTTCTGAGTGGCTTACATGACAATTAAAACAACAGTGTTTTACAATCTACAAAAATGGGACATTAACAGTAAAATTCAAAAATATAAAGGAAGGAAGTACAACAAATTAAAAATCATTACATAACAACTTTAAACAAAATTAGAGTTAAGATAAGGCTATAGGACCGGTATAGAGTCAAATTAAAATCAAGCTTTGACACTAAAACCAGCTATTAGAATCACTGGAGAGATGTCTTGCGGGGACCTACTCGCGATGCAGGCCCCATTGCCCAGTGCTGCCTCTTTGGCTGAAAGGAGATCTGTCCACTGGCAAAGAGATCCCTCCATCACCCCATCCTCGGGGTGGCCAGCCCCGCCTTGAAGCCTCTCGGTGAGGAGCAGACAGCTCTCCAAATGCCCGGCTCTCGGCCCTCTCTCGCTCCAGAGCCTGGGCTCCCAGGGAACAGGCTTGTTCCCAAAGGCCCAGGAGCTCACACCCTGCTGCAAATGGTTGAGAACCATGACTGGCCACGGCCATCCACCTTCATCACTAGGTTTTGTATTCTTATCATTTGACTGGTTTCCCAAAAGGACAAGTTATTTTCTTGCGGCCGGCAGGGTGGTGGTGGTGGCCTGCCCTTCTTGCCCTGCTGTCAAGCTCTTCTGTGAATCCTTCACTTCCTTCTGCCTGGACATTTTGTTGCTGAGCTTCTTTCTCACTCAGTGCTCACTCGTTCAAGGTGGCTGGGGGTTTCATGAGCACGTGTCGGCCTTGAAGTGCGCTCCACCCCTTTGCTGTTCATAGCATCTCGTAAGGTTGTGCACGGTTCCGCTTGGAGAGAACACGGGCAAAGCATTCTTGGCTTGGCTCACCTGCAGCTTTACACCAGATCAAGCTTTCCGGCATGGCACAGTTTTCCTCCTGCAATACTCCGATTCTCTTACTGTCACTGACCAGCTCTTCCCTGTCCCTTAGGAGAGTCTCCTGTTCCTTTGCCTCCGAAGGGGAATGCCACAGCACCCCACTTCAGGAACGCGTTGGAGGTTCCACACTTTCCTGAGCTGATCTCCCAGCAGGCATCGGGAGCATTAAAACTAATCTCCTTGATACATCGGTGGTTTGTCTCGGGAGATCCTCCTCTAGGCCCCATTCCTGGGACGCTGATCTGTTTCCTATTTATTTATTTATTTATTTAAAACATTTGTATGCCACCCCCATCGCAACGAAGCCTCGGGGCAGCTCACAACAGAAACAAAATACATAAATACATAAATTATAACAATAAAAATTTTTATTTAAAAACCCCCGGTGCATCGCAGCTAAAAATTTAAAATCCTATAAATACAAATAATTTAACAATTAAAATAAGTTTTAAATAAAAAGGTCATAGCCTGGTGCTGAAAAACAAATAACGACGGCACCAGGCAGACCTCTCTGGGGAGCGCATTCCATAGATGGGGCACCACCACAGAGAAAGCCCTCCTCCGGGTACTCACCCTCCTAATATCATTCACAGAGGGTTCCCGGAGAAGGGCCTCTGCTGCTGATCTCAAGGGGCGGCCGGGCATATATGGGTGCAAGCGTTCCTTTAGATATCCAGGTCCCAAGCCATTTAGGGCTTTATAGGACATAACCAACACCTTGAATTGGGCCCGGACTTCAATGGGAAGCCAGTGAAGCTGACGGAGAACTGGGGTTATATGAGAACAACGCCCAGTCCCCGTCAGCAACCTGGCAGCTCTATTCTGCACCAACTGAAGTACCCGGCCCGTCTTCAAGGGTAGCCCCACGTAGAGCGCGTTACAGAAGTCTAATTGGGAAGTTACTAATGCGTGTGTCACTGTTGCCAGGCAGTCGTTCTCCAGGAAGGGACGCAGCTGATGTATCAGCTGAAGCTGAAGGAAGGCGCTCCTCGCCACCGCTGTCACTTGAGCTTCTAGAGACAGCTCAGGGTCGAGGAGCACTCCCAAGCTGTGAACCCCGTCCCTCAGAGGGAGTGCAACCCCATTCAGAACAAGGTCCAAGTCACCTACCCAGGAGCCCGAACCACCCACCAACAGGGCCTTCATCTTGTCTGGATTGAGCTTCAGTTTATTGGCCCTCATCCAGCCCATTACCTCGGCCAGGCACCAGTTCAGTACAGCCGCTGCCGCACCTGGATTGGTTGAAAACGAGAGGTAGAGCTGGGTATCATCAGCGTACTGATGGTTCCGCAGCCCACACCTCTGGATGACCTCTCCCAGCAGTTTCATGTAGATGTTGAATAGCAAGGGGGACAAAATGGACCCCTGCGGAACTCCGTGGCATAGCTGCCATGGCGCAGAGCCAAAGTCCCCCAGCACCACCTTCTGGGATCGGCCGTCGAGGAAGGAGCGGAGCCACTGCCACGCTGCAGCCTCTGAAGGACAGGTGGGTCTTTCTTTGCAACTCCTCAGAATCCTCCAACAGGCAACGCGTTTTGGCTGATCTCACATTCCTCTACAAAATAGATGAGATTTGCATCATCATCTTCATCTTCTGCGTCTTCCATTAAAGTCTAGCATGTCTTTTAGAAAGACCATTAAAAAAGTCTCCCCAAATGGCAAGGTAGGAGGACTGGTATTTGTGGAAGAGGCTCCAGGGATGGTCAGAAGCTCATCGGATGTGTGCATGGGGCTAGTTGTCCTTGTGGCCGTGAGCCTCCTGGGTGCAGGCCCCCCCCCCCTGGAAAGATGCTCTTGTGGAAGGGTACCGAGGCAGGAGGAATGGTGGGCAAACACCAGGGGACCCTCCCCTCCCGCCAGGTTGCTGGTGCAGCTGTCTGAGCTGGGACGGGGGGCACCACACGGCAGCAGCCCCGCGCCTGCCTGGCGGGCCGACTCAGAGAGACATACCTGGTAGAAATGGCTCAGCTCTGTGAATCCTCCAGCGGGGGACGTCCTGGGGGTTGCCCCTCCCTGCTATTAAATGTCTGCATGGAACCGCGGAGTCGGTCATCCAGCGCGTTGGGGAGCACCGCTGTCAGGATGCCGAGGACCCGCAGCCCTTCCTCTCTTTTTCATCTTCGGCAAGTGAGGCTGAGGACATGCTCAGCGGGTGCCTGGCCACAGCAGCGGACTGGATGAGGACCAGCAAACGGAAGCGCAGTGCAGGCCGGACTGAGACGCTGCTCGCCGCAGTTCCTCAGGTGGGGTGGCGTGAGGTGCTCAGCCTGTCCTGGAAGAGGCCGTGCTTCCCGTGAAGGAGCGGGTCCACAGGCTGGGGCTCTCCTGGTGCTGTCCGGGTCATGCAGGGCCCAGTCTGGCTGATGGCCCAACCGTGCCCCTCGCGGGACCAGAACAGCCTGCCTGTTCGGGAACCTGCCTCATCTCTGGTGATCTCTGAACTAGACTACTCCAATGCACGCTGCGTGGGCCTGCCCTTAGGGAGGCTGGAAGCCGCACTTTATGTAAGGGCAGCCGCCAGACGAACAACTGGGAGCGGAAGGCCCCAGCGCCCCTTCGAGCGCCCTCCCCGGCCACCGGCTTCAGGGTGCTGGCGTTGCCCTGCGCAGGCCGGCACAACAATGCCCGCAGAAATGCGCCTCCCAGCCTCCACCCGCCAGTTCCCTGCAATCAGCACCATGGCCTGCCCGTTGCTCCTCTGAGTGCTGCCGTGGAGGGGGCTCTGAGGGGGCACCAAGGGAGCGGGGCTTCTCAGGAGTGGCCCCTGAACTGTGGGGTGGCCTCTGCACCAGGGGTCACCGGCCTCCGGCTTTGCATTTTTATGCCGCTGAGGCAGCCCTCTCTGCTGCCTGAGTGCCCCCAAGTCTTCAGGTGAACCTATGGATGAAGCAGAGCCCTCCGAGTGCTGTTGAGGCCTTCAGCGATGGCAGAGCTTCCCAACGGCCCGAGGAGGCACCCTGCCTGATGCTTTTCACAGGCCTGCTCAGTATTACACATTTTTTTGTTGACTGTTTAAAAATATTTGGACTCTATATCGGGGTCCTCAAACTTTTCAGCAGGGGGCCAGTTGAAAGGAGCCAGCAATGGGCACAGGCCGCCAAGGCAGTGCAGGCGGAGGGCACAGGCCGGGGCTGGGGGTGGGGTGGGTGCATGCACAGAGGTCATTTTCTCCGAGCGAGTCCAAAACGATCTCCTTGCAAGCAAGCCTGCCCCTGCCCCGCTCCCCCCCCCCCCCCGCACTGCCTCTATGGCGGGCCGGATAAATGGGCATGGTGGGCCAGATCCGGCCCGTGGGCCGTAGTTTGAGGACCCGTGCTTTATATCCTGGAAAAGATTCTGAGGGCCTTGTTGGATCAAGATCCTTTTGTAAACCAGCTTTGCCTGTTGTGTGGTACAGAAGTGAAACAAGTAAAATGAAGTTTTGAAATGAGCTGGGTGAGAGCAGAAAAGGTACGGCAGCCTCTGGGTGCAAAAGGCCCAGGCCAGGCCAGGCCAGTCCCACAAGCAGCACCACCCGCACCCAGGAGTGGGGAGCCGGTTGCAGTCCCAGCTTGCTAGGGCAGGGGCTCATTTTGAGGCACGGGCAGGCTGAGCTAGTCAGAGCCCTGCCCAAGGGCCAGCCTTCGCAGAGAAATGCCCTGGGAAGGCTGATGCCAAAGCCTGAATTGGAATTTAGGTGGCAGGGCTGCCAATGTGCTAGAGCCCCCCCCCCCCCCCGCACCCTTCCCGGAGTGTGCGCAGCACTCGTGTGTGTAGGAGTCTACATTGCCACAGTGAATCATGCTCCCTTCCTGGAGTCTGTGGGATAATTACAACCTACACAAGGTAGTTTAGAAAAGCCAAAAACATTCCAGAGCCAGAGAAGAGATGGAAAGTGATGGGTAATTTCCAGTCTCTTTCTACTTGTAAGGAGCTGAATGCCGGAGTTTGTGAGCGTCACACTCCTTGGAAAACGACTTCGCGAGTGTCACACTCCTCGGACAGGGCAGGCCTGCAGCAAGGGGGACAGGTTGGCCTTTTGTTTAAGGCAGGAACAACACTCTTTTCGGATGTGTGGGGGCTGCTGTGCCTTCTAACATCCGAGAGCTGGAGGGGAGACAGCCTAGGACTGAGCTGTGCCTCTGCAGCGGAGCTGCGCAGCCTCCGTCCTGACGGTCAGCACGGCACCTGGCCCGCCCTCTCGAGAAAGGCCCAGCAGCAAGAGCAGAGGGGCTCCCAGGTGTAACTGGTAGTTGCTTTTCCACACACACCTTCAAGCTGGTTCCTGGCGCCTGGCAGGGCAGGGCAGGGCAGGGCAGGGCAGGGCAAGCTGCCCCAGCTGGCCTAGGGCCTCTGGGATACAAGCAGCCAAGCTCCCAGGGAGCGAGTGAACAGGAGTTTGGCCGAGGAGGTTAAGGGGGAGGTCCCTAACATGTCCCCCCTTTCTTTTCTCTTCTTTAATCGCCCCCACACACTTTTAACACACTCCCACTTACTAGTAGGACTGTGTTGCTAACCTTTAGTGAGGACAGGAGAAAGCACCAGTTGTTACAACAGCCCCCCAGGGAAAAATCATTAAGGGTGCACAAAGGATGGACCCAGGAGCCTCCACCGGTGGCGGCCTGCAACAGCTGTGCGCCAGTGGCTTTCCTACCCGAGAGCAACATGCCGACACATGCAACAGTTGCACGGCAGTAGACCTCTTGGGAGAAAAGGTGGAGCAGCACGTGTCCACCCTCGAGATAATAAAAGAAAACAAACAATTTTTGGACAAAGCAGTGCAGCTGCAACAGCTAAGCGTAGTTCAGAAGCAAACTGAGGCAGAAGAAGAGAACCCTGAGGGAAGGGAAAACGAGGAAACTCGCTGGAACAGAGTGATGGTTAGATGCAGAAGACCTAGAAAACACTCTGCGCCAGTGGAGGCAGTGGAACTCTCAAACAGCTGTAAGTTACTTGAGGAAGGGACATGTGAGGAACCCACTGTGAAAGAACTGCATGGCACACGGTGTAACTCTGAGAAAGAGACAAAAGGCCAATCAAGAAAGGAAAAGGATCCCAAAGTTTGCAACACCAGAAGAAGAGTGCTAGTTGTGCGAGATTCCCTGTTGCGCGAGATGGAAAAATGTGTATGTCGCGATGACCCGGAGAATCGCCAAGGATGCTGTCTCCCTAGTACCAAGGTTAAAGACATAACCAACGAGTTTACACAACTCGTATGGCCCACTGAAAAATACCCCTTCCTTCTCTTCCACCTGGGAACTAACATCACTGCCAGGAAAAGCTTTGATAAAATATCATCAGACTTTGAAGCTCTAGGGTGGACTCAAAAACACTGGGGCCCAGATAGTCTTCTCCTACCAGTATTTGGAAGAGGAACTGTTAGGGAAAGAAAAATCCTTCAGATGAACGACTGGCTACAATGGTGGTACCTTAAAGAGAGATCTGGATTCTGGGACCACAAGCTCAGCTTCCTGGAAGACGGGCTCCTGGCAAACGATGGGCTGCACCTCACAAAGAACGGGAAGCAGGTGTTTGGCCACTGCATGAAAAAGTTCATCAGGAGGGCTTGAAAATGAAACCTGTCGGGGAGGGAGATGTGCAGCACGGCATGCCATCACCTGGCAAAGACTTACGCATTTCAGCATAGTAAGAACCTCACACAGGGCCTAACGCCACTCTCGCAAAAAATGCAGGAGGAAAACCAGGCACAGCTAGAATGAACGCCAGTGTCTCTGCACCAGAATATGGGAAACCACAACGGGAGCTTGCACTCACAGTATGTGAGAGGAACGGCCTGGCTCCTCACAACAGCTCCACAGGGCGGGCCAATATTCTCTCTCCCTTGTTGCCGAGGGAAGAGGCCGAGATGCGGTGGCCCAAGCACTGCTTGCTGGCTCACACCTGGCTCAGCCACCCCCCCCACCCCCAGGTGCTGCTGCTGCTGCTGCTGCTGCTCACCAGCAGTTCTCCGGCTCTGCCCGTGCAGCTTGGAGAATTGCCACCTTCACCTGTGGCAGATCCCGAAGCACAGTGGCAGCTGTCTCCTCGGCAAAAAGGCAATGAGCTCCGAGAAGGGCAAACAGGTATCATTTTAAAGATGTTCCCACCTCCCCTGTGGGTGAGGCGTCTTCTGCACAAAGAGAGCATTAGCATCCCCACCTTGGGGGGAGGGGGCATGACATGTCGGGGAAGGATTTGAACTTCAAATCCTTGTTTGCACTCAGATTTCAGCCATTTTCAGCCTCCTTCACAGTCTGACTATTTGGATTTTGCAAGCCATTTGCACTTGAAGCAATTCAGAGGGAACAAACAGATCTCTTGTCATTACTGGAAGAGAAGGAAGGAAGGAAGGAAGGAAGGAAGGAAGGAAGGAAGGTCATCGATACTTCTGCACTTAGAATTTCCATCCCAACCTCCAATGGCCACAGGGGTAAAGTGAGTTATATACACCCTGCAGACATTATTTGGGTACCAGGCCTTCCAGAGTAAACAGAGATGCTTGAGGATTTCAGTCCCAGTTTACAGGCAAACTGGCCTCAATATCCCAGAGAAGTTGCAATTATAATAATAAGAGATCAGGATGCGGTGTTTTTCAGATTGTGAGTTTTTCCACATTTTGTCATATAGTGCTTTGTTCAAACACCTGACCCCAGTCTATGTATTAAAGGTGTGTGTTTGAGGGTGGAATTAGCACAACATCCACTGATGCTGCAGTGTGGTCACCTGCAGGACGCAGCGCTTCGCAGAAGGGCTGGGTGCAGCTCACACTCGTTTGCAGACCGCCCAGTTCCACTGGAGCCCAAGCCAGGAGCTGGACTGGAGCTTGCTTTCCCCCTTGCTACCATAGGAAGTCCCCGAATGGGTCTGTCCTTTAAAATCTGAAGCAGACCTGGCTGAATTCTCATGTGGAAGGCCTTTCTGAGATGAATCCTGCCAGGTGTCGCAGACAGAGGTGGAGGAGACAGCAAACTTCGTTCCTAAGGCAGAGGCGGGCCCCCCGCCAGGGTGTGGGGTGAGGGGGCTGCCGTGCCGGCCCCGGCCACCAAAGTGCCGGTCGTGCTTGCTCGGCTGGCGCTGTGGCCGAGCTCCTGTCTTGCGGGGTGCTGCACTTCCCAGCCGGCCCGGTGCTCTGGCCACGCCGGCTCTGCCCTGCCCCTCGGCTAGGAGAGGACTGTGCTAGTCAGGAGAAGACAGGACAGGGATTCCGCTCATGGGAGCGGGAGCGGCGTGCGGAGGGACACTCCTCTCCAGCCTGCTTGCCCCATCGGAGGGGCCTGCTGGGCACCACCCCGGCTGGTATCTCTCTCCAAGAGGTGAGGGAGGGAAAGGACTCCCAACCCTCCTGTCATTTGCCGAAGCAGTGAACGCCGGCCTTTCTGCGGCGCGGACCAACCCTTCCCCACTTCGGGAGGAATTCCACTTTGCCCGGGAACCTTTCTGAAGTACCCGAATTCCGCTCGGGAGTGGACTGACTCTCTCTGGTTCTGCCCGCCTCAAGCAGTCGCATTTCGCCGTCTGGACGGCTTGCGCCCCGATGAGGCGCGCCCCGCCGCCTGGCGCCGGGGTCAGGGCGGCCCTGGGGGCTCCCCCTTCCTTCGGCGCCCCCGCGCTCCGCCTCTGCCCTTCCCCGCCCGCCCGCCGCGCCCGCCTGGCTTCTCCGCCTGGTCGCGCCCCATCCTCCGCCGCCTCTCGCCATGCGCCCCCGGCAGCACCCCTGCCGTCCCCGGGCCGGCCTTGTGCCGACGGTTTCCGCTGGCCAGGTCCGGGCGCAGAGGCTGCCGGCGGCCGGGGGCTTGCGCCTTCCCAGGCGCAGGCCAGCCGCTCAGCCAAGATCCCGCGCATCCTGGAGACGCCAGGGAGGCTGCCGCCGCTGGAGCGGCCCGGCTCCGCGTCGGCCCGGGGCAGCTGCTTCCGCGCTGGTGCCGAGACGCGGTCCCCTCGTCCCCGCCTGCCTTGCGGGAGCGCCCCGACAGCCGTTCGACTCATGCGCGGCGCAGCAGTCAAACGCGCGCAAACAAGCGGGCCAGCGACAGCGGAACGGCCCGAGGGCAGAAAGCAGCTGCGCGGGACTCGCATGCTCCGCGCACGCGAGCGGACGCGACGGCTCGGCCTTCACGCGGCCGCGAACGCACGTGGAGAAGCGCGGGCGGCGCCTGCGCTGCACCGGGTGTCGCGCAAAGCACGCGGCCTGGAGGGCGAGGCAAGCCAAGCGGGGCGGGCTGGTGTGGCGCGGGGTCAAGCGTGGCGGACCTGGGCCCCCCAGCCCCTGCTCAGCCATGGGGCTCGCAGGTGGCCTCGGAGCAGGCACGGGCTCCCAGCCCAGCCCACCTCCCCGCGCAGGGATAGGACTGCCAGGCCGAGGGGAATTATGCTCGCTGCTCGAGTTCCTGGGAGGGGAAAAGGGCAGGCTATCAGGGCATGCACACCTGGCCCGGCACAGGGGTCTCGGGGTGGCGAGGCGAGAAGCAGCAACAAGCAGTGATAAAATAAGCAAGCAAGGGCAAGCGAGAGGAGCCACGTTCTGAGCCGGAGGAGGCTTTTGCATCCTTTAAAATAACATGAAATAAGCCACCGTGGGAAAGGGTCAAGAAGAGATGGGATGTTAAAAGTTCATTGAGTTAGAATGAGAAGAGCAACGCAATCCGTCTGTCCATGCCCAAGCCACGCCGTGCCTCACAGGCCAAAGGGGGCCTGGCCCTGGGAGAAGAGGCTGCCCTTTGCCCACGTCCCCCGCTTGGCTGGGCGACTCGGGGCGGAACTCCCATTTGCTCTGACAACGCAGGATGCAGCAGGCCAAGCCCTCTCTGAAATCTTCTGGACGACACACAGCTTTTATTTTGGGGGGGGGGGGGGGGGGCAGCGCTGCTGTCACCGCTCCTGGCAGCCCAAGTCATGCGATCTGCCTCACTGTCCTGCAGCGAGTCTGCCTGCCTGCCTGCGGAAGCAGCCCGGCTGCCAAAGGAGCTTCCGTGGGGAGGGCACCAGGCCCGGCGGGGCAGGAGGGAGGCAGCCCCGGGAACCGCCACTTGGTCCTTCTGTCCGTCAAGGCAGCCCAGCTGGCAGCTGAACTCTGATCGAGGTGCCCACCATCCACATGACAAAGTTCCTTCAGAACGACCTGTCCAGGAGGTTTTGATCCAGGTCAGGCGAGAGAGAAAGCACGGGGCCGTTTCGACCGGGGTGCCCCAGGTGCCTGGCTTGCACACAGAAGCTGCTCCCTCTGGGGAATGCTGCTCCTCCAAACTTCCCCGAGGCTTGTCTGTGATCAAAGCAGGGGCTCTGAGACGCCTCTCCTGGCAAGGGCATCCGCTTGAATTGTGGGGCAGGGCTGCTCAAACTGGCTGCAGAAGAGCAGCCGCGGCTTACTTTCAAAGTGGCTTGTTTTCAGGAGTGGTGATAATTCTAATATCCATTTCCTGTGCTGCTGAAGGGGGCTCGCAGCCCAGTCCCAAGCCCGAGAGGCTGTGAACTGTGGCAGTCCCTGCTGGGGCACACACAGACCGCGTCGCTGCCCTGGCGAGCTTTGGCCCGGCTGCATATCTGGAAGGTGTCCTTGCCAGCACCCTGCTTTGCCAAGCCTAGGCCAGCTCTGTCCGGCTGTCGCTCCGATCCCACACGTTCCCAGGAGCCGGGCACAAGAATAGCTGTGCACTCCACAGTCCCACAACGTCCCCGGCAATCCTGCTGCCACCCACCGCTCTCTGACAGTGCGCCAGTGCTGCCCCCCCACCTCACACGGGAGGCCCCAGCATGCACGGCGTCCTGAATGGTGCAGTGGCATCCCCTCACCCAGCCTGCATCTCCTCCAGCGCCCACCGCCAAATCTGCCGGGAAGAGGGTTGCCGAAGGCTCTCATGGCCCAGCAAAAGGGGAGACAGCCATGGGCTTTCCTCTGCAGGGTCCCCAGGAGTCGGAAGGGGGTGGAACACCACACAAGGCCTCAGGCCCTGCAAGGGGGCCTCACCCCCATGGCTCCTGCCCCATGGCTCAGCATGCCGCACCAATATTGCAAACTTCTGCCTTCCACCATTTCTCTCTCCAAGCCCTCAGAAACACCGCTTTATGGCCCCGCTGCTGAGTTCTGTCAATATGCCTGAACAAAAGGATGAGAAAGACGGTGGCTCCCAGGCTGCCCGGCAGGAAGCTCCTTAATCGAAGCCCGAGCCCTGGTGGAGCTGTGCCCGAGCCGGAGCCGGAGCCGGAGCCGGGTCAAGATGTGCCTCATTTGGCACAGGCAGCGGCTGATGCTGGGCCTCTGAGAGGCTTTTCCTGGAATGTCTGAGGCCGGTTAACTGCTTTGCTTCTAGAATATGGGACTTCATGCTTTTCCGGGAAAAGATGTTTTCCCGGTTTACCATACAACACTTCGGACGAATGTATAAATAAACATTACTATGAATAGTAACAATATACTATATATTTTATACTATAAACATAAACATTGTATAAATAGTAACAATACTATTACTATTGTTACTGTTGGGGCATAGCAGCTCCAATAATAGCACAACTGCAGAATAATGAAAGGGCCCTCTACGCCTTTATGCCCAGGAAGAAGTGGGGGCACCTCGGGCAGGGGTGGGTGGGGCCAGCAGATGTTGTGGCTTCCTTTCCCCTTCCCAGGAGCAGAGGAATAGATAGCCCTGGAAAAGTGACTGGGGCCTCCCAGGCATTAATCGGAAGCCAGGCCTTGGGCTTGCCGTGGAAGGCCACGCCCAAGACTTTTCCCAGGCCAGGCTGGCCAGACGACAAACGTCGTAGCCTTGGCCTGAATTATGTTGTTGTTTGACACTTCAAGAGCCCTGTTGGGTTATTCAGCGGCCTATAAATTTATGAGTACAGAGCCAAAACCTGGTGGCTGGCTACAAATGCCCTTAAAACTTCCATTGTACCTGCTTCTGGACTGCTGCAGCGCTGGGATCGAACAATGGCTCTTGCCATAACCCACCTGCCTCCTCCCAATAACATTCTAATTCAGTGGGAGCAGGACCTTGGCTGGGAGGGCGGATGACAGTCTGGTGCAATGCGGACGAGGACATTGCAGAGAAACGGAACACGTACTTTTGCCCTTCTCCCCTGTAGTGGACCCAGGGCAGTGCTAGCGCCTGGATGGATATTTTCAGGCACCAAGAAAAATGCTGGCGACAAATTGAAAGCTAAAAAATCTCATCTGGAAATCATTAAAGATCTCAAATGTGAAAATGTTAACCTCAAGGAAAAAAAGGTAACATTTCTCTCAAATCCAGAAGATCTGAAAATTTCAAATCTGTCACCTTTTCTACAAAGGGATACAGGTAGTTAAAGTCTGTAAAAGTGACGGAAAGAATTATTAGAGATAAAATTACCAAGCATAAAGGAGGACACGAACTCTTAATACTGAAGGGTGAACACGACCTGATAAGCATAGTGGGACCTTGGTGGGATGACTTCTATGGCCAGAATTCAGTGACTGAAAGATACAAGCTATTCAAGAAGTACAAGGAACAGAAAGGGAGCTGGAGCCACACCACGCGTTAAAAAGACACAGTCCCACAAAGAAATGCAAGAGGACGCACCCAGGAACCCCACTGAGAGCATCCGGATTAATACGCATCGAGGAAGAACGCCCGGTCAAGGAGGAGAAGAGGATGAAACTTCTGAAAAGCAACTGGCCAGTGTTTCAAGGAGACATGAAGTTGTCATTACTGAGGCCCTCAATTTCCCTTCCACCTGCTGGGAGACAAATGCTGCCAAATCTCCCCTCTGACTCGTGTTGCTGATTACATCCTACGGAAAGAGGAGGAAGGGACTAGAGGATGGGGAGCGTTCAGCTGATTTTAACCTGCAGGTGTGACCTAGTAGATTAAGTGGCAGTTTGGGGAACTCTGGGGAGAAGTGGCCATTAACTCAGTCAGTTAATACTGAGAACAAGCTGGAGTGGCTGCTAAAAGCAACAAAAAGCCTTCTTCGGATATGCCACAGTAAGACAGAGGAAAGGAAGGGCAGATCAACTACGCAGTAAGGATGGCAAAATACTAAAAGGTGCCAAAAAGAAAAAAAACAGAAAAAAGAAAAAGTGGTTGTTCTCAGATTCTACTTTTGCTCAAACTTGTCCCAAAAGAGAACGGAAGACTTCACTGGCAAAGCTGAAGGGGCAGGACTGCGATCAAGAGGCACGTTGGCGGGGAACACCTCACAACTCTGAATAAGTTCAGAGTCTCCAGCTGCAACCCAGAGCAAGCACGGAACTGGCAGGAGAACTCCCAGAGCCATTGTGGAAATCATGGCGGACCGGTGACGTCCGGATGACTGGAGGAGGGGCATGTCCTTTCTTCAGAAAGGAAGGGAGGAGGAACCTGTTAACTACAGATCAGCCTGGAATCAACCTCTTGGGAAGTTCCGGAGCAGCTTCTGAAGCAGCCATTCTGCAAATACCTTGAAAACCGTGCAGTGATTACTAGAAGCCAACATGGATTTGAACAAATCCTGCCAGACTAATCTGATCTCATGTTTCGATTGGGTAAAAGAAGGGGGCAGCAGAGGAGGAGGTGGCTGGATGGAGTCACTGAAGTTTAAGTGGCCTCCGGGGGATGGCGGAGGACAGGAAGGCCTGGAGGGATGTTGTCCACGGGGTCGCGATGGGTCGGACGCGACTTCGCGACTAACAACAACAACAACAACAGATCACATGAGTAAACCAAATGTATATGTACATACTTTACCTTTCTATGCTTATCCCTGTTTGCCTGCCCAGATTTCCCTTAGGCACGCCAGATCAGTATCAACAACAACAACAACAACAATATTGCAACTAGGCAACTCTGTTCACTCTTACCAGCCTGATCCTGCCTAATCTTGGAAGCTAAGCAGGTTTGGACCTGGTTGAACTCTGGATAGCTGGCTTAAAATGATGTGAGCCACCCAAGAACTTTTGCTGCAGGAGGTGTAGAGATGTAACATAACAACGACAACTTAAGAAACACTCAAGTATATTTGTGTGTGTGTGTGTGTGTGTAGGTGTACAGTAGTATAAAAACAAGTAAAAGAAGCCATTCTTAAACTAGTTTAGAAAGTTCTTGAGGCAACATTAAGCATAACATTGGGTGAGATGGGCCTGGTGCTGAAGAGGCCTGCTCTGACTGTGCTGGGGGTGGTGGGGGTGCCGGTGGCGTCGCTTTCCTGAGGTCGGCCTCCAGGCTTGTCTGTGCCGCCCTTTTCTTCCTCTCACCACAGATGGCCTTGTGGCAGCTGAGGGCTGGCCACAAGGGCAATTGCTAGAGAAAAACCAATTAATGTCCTGAAACACACTGCCTTGGGCACACTTGAACTGATGCCCAGAACAAAAAGCCGTGAATACTATATCTCTAGGGAACTCTGCTGCCACTGATGACATGTCGCCAAACACATTGCATAGTTCCCTAGAGATATTCACAACCTTTCTCTAGAGCAGGGGTCTCAAACTCAACTTACCTGGGGGCCACTGGAAGTAGAGTCTGGGTGAGGCTGGGCCGCATCAAGGGGTGGTGGTGGGCTGCTCATCTCGCGGCCGGCCCGGGCGCCGCTGGTGCTTTGAAGGCCGCAGGGCCCCTCCCCCGTGCCCTGCCCGTTCCGGCAATTGGCCCGTGGGCTGCGAGTTTGAGACCCCTGCTCTAGAGAATTTCATAATGGCAGTCCACATGTTTGTAAGTATGGATTGTTCATAACCCAGGCATTTGTAACCCGAGGTCTACTTATAGCTCAAAGTGGATCCACAGTTTACTACAGAATTGGACTCGAAGTGTGCTCATCAATAGCTCCTTCTCAACCTGCGGAGAGGCAGCAAGTGGGGCACTGCAGTGCTCAGTCCTGGAACCAGTTACTCTTCACCATTTTTATCCGTGATTTAAAGGAGGAGGTGCAGGGAGTGCTGATTAAATGTGCACATGACATGAAGCTGGAACTGCCCTGGGTGACAGAAACAAAATTCAGAGTGATCTTGGCAAGTTGAAGTGCTGGGCTGAAAACAACAGAATGTAATTCACAATGCAGAAATACCAAGTTTTGCTCCTAGGAAAAGGGAACCAAATGTTTAGTTGCAAGATGGGAGATACTTGGTTCAACCTTACTAGAGTTGAAAGGCTCTTGGGATTGTTGTATATGAGCTAGCAATGTGATGTGGCTGCAAAAAAGGCAAACACTACTTTGTGCAGCTTTAACAGAAATATTTCCAAATCATGTGAGGCGCGATTTCCCCTCTGCTCAGCAATGGCGAGGCCTCTCCTGGAGTCCCTGTGTCTCCTTTTGGGCACCACTGTTTGAGAAAGCTGCAGATAAGCTGGAAGGGATTCCGAGGAGGGCGAGGAGGAGGATCTGGGGCTTGGAAGCAAAGCCCTATGAGGAGAGATGGAAGGAAGGCCGAGGGGAGGCAGGACAGCATTTGACAAGCTCTTGAAAGGCTGCCACAGAGAGGATGGGCAGCACCTCCTCTCCATCATCCCGGAGTGCAGGGTACGAAATGAAGGGCCAGCCAGCTGGTGTTGACTGAGCAAGAAAGGCTTCTTGGGCTTGTGACCAAGAGCATTACAGAAATGCAAAGAACGGCTGCTGTGAAATAGACAAGTTCCATGTTGGACATAATTAGGGAGGGGATTGAAAATATAGCAGCCAGCATTATTTTGCCCTTATGCAAATTGAGGGCAGGTACACCCATGGCATTTGTCCAGTTCTGGTCACCATACACACAGAAGGCTGCTGCAGATCTGGAAGCTGTGCAGAAAAGCGCACCTGGAGCGATCTAGGGGCAGGAGCGGCTGTCCTGCCAGGAACCGTCGCAGCACCGGGCCTCTTCAGCTTAGAAAATGTGAGTCGGCGGGAGACGCGGTGGAGGTGCGCAAAAGGTGCGCAGCACAATGGCAGAGCAGAAAGAATGGCTTCCCCTGCCTCCAGGATTTCAGGGACAGGGCCTGTCCCGTCGCTGCCACCAGCCGCGGTCCTGCGCAGCCACCGGGACGGCTTTCGAGGGGAGATCTGTGCGCCACAACGCTGAGGGCAGCGTCTCGTGGCTCCACTGCCCCATGGCTCCAGCAGCAGGGGCGGGCTGTCCGTGTGCACCAGCCGGAAAGCACGGGCACAAGGGGGCTGTTGCACTCCTGCCCGCTGCTGTGGGATCAGAATGCTGGAAGAGATGGACCTGGTTCTGATCCAGCAGGGCTTGCCTTGCACTCTTAAGCAACAAAACATTCCCAGTGCTTCCCTTTCCAGTATGAATAACAGCAATCCAAATTTAAAGGTGTGCATCAGAAAACTCGCTGCACCTGAAGTGTGGCAGGTGTGGTCCCTTCCTAAGCATGCACATTTTGTCTGGCTCTGATGGACAGGAAGCACTGGAGCTGCTTTCGGAGACAGCCAGTGGGAGGCACAATGTCTCAGATCTGGCATTCAGATCCAGATCTGAGCCAAACTGGGCAGTTTCTGAATCGTCCCGAGCCAAGTCTTGGGGTCAAAGAGTGCCGGCTCCATCTAGACAGCGTCCTTCCTGTGCAATGCAAGCAGCCAAAGCCAAAGGCCTCAGCCTCCCTCCGACAGTCTGTCAAGGAAGGCTCATGCGGGAGAATCCAGCTCTGCGAGCAGAAAGATGCCCTGCTCCACAGAGGGCTCGGGCTGGCAGGGACACCCATGCGCCAGCCCTGCTCCCTCTTGCCACTCCCCCGCGTCCTTTGCCGGCTGCCGCTGGTCGGCAGCACCTCCCGCTGCAGCACCGGTTGGACTCTAGACACAGGCCCGCAGCATGGAGCCCGGTGCCGGATGGTGGGGGGGGGGGGGGGGGGTGAAGTGGCTCCTCACAGAGGCCTGGGCCTGCTTCACAGAATCATACAATCACAGAATCAGAGAGAGGTGCAGCTGGAAGGGCCCATGAAGCCCACGGGGTGCAACCCCTGCTGCTGCAGGACACCAACTTATCTCATCCCACTCAGATGGCCGTCCAGTTGCACCGTGAATATTTCTAGTGAGGGAGAGCCCCCCACCTCTCCAGGCAGCTGGTTCCACTCTCGTATTGCTCTGACCATGAGGAGGCTTTTCCTAATGTCCAGCCTGAATCCGGGTTGTCACAGCTTGAACTGATCATTCCGTGTCCTGCACTCTGGCATCAGCAAGAATGACTTTCCCCTTTGTGACAGCCTTTGAGGTACTTATAGAGGGATCTCATGTTCCCCCCTCCATCTTCTCTTCTCAAGTCTGAACATGTCCACTTCTCTCAGCCTCTCCTCATAGGGCAGCGTTTCCAAACATTGCGTTTCCAGTACCGAGAAGGGCCACCGGGAGCACAGCACGGTCCGTGTTGGAGCTGCCCAGGGACAAAGAGGAAGGGTGGGAATGCTCTGTGGCATCCGGGGGCAAGCTGCCCACGCACGGCTTCTGCAGACAACCCTGAGGCTGATTCGGCAGGGGCTGCCCACATGCTGGGCACCACGGGAGAAGAAACGGGCCGGCTCTGCCAGAGACTGGCGGCCGATGCGAGCCCCAGTGGCGGAGCAGCGTGCCCTGGCGCCCCCTGGAAGGGCCTCTTTTCCACTGGCAGCTCTGGGCTGCGGAGGCTGCTCTGGAGGCGCCCGTGGCAGATTCCGACAAGGTCCCTGTGACATGGAGGCTGCAGGTGGGCAGCAGACGTCCTCTGGGGGCCCCAGCGGTGGCAACCCAACTAACCCGCTGAGCTGGGAAGCAAATCCACCCCTGCCTTCCGCTCAGCGCATTCAGGACCTCGCTGCTGTGGCTGCACGCAAGCATGCTTCTAGCAAGCGGCCTCTGGACACATGAATGAAATGCATAACTCTGAGCATGCCTTTTGGTGGCGTCCGCATCTGAAATTGGAAGTGTTAAAGGGTCCCTCTGCCCTTTTTACGGACAGTGATGGACACTGTTGTTTTGTCAGCATCTGCTGCTTTCGTCCTCTGTTTTCTTTCAGGTTGCATCCTCGTTCTGGTTTCTTGCCACTGTTCTGTTTGCACATGGAACCCAAGCGCGATCCCCGCACATTGCAAGCTTGCTTCGCGCGTGGCTGCCACTGGTTTCCAGTCTGAGGCAGCAGCTGCAAGTGACGCAGACCGGTAAGCAATTCGCATCCTAAATATGCATTTGTCCTAAGGATTTTCTGGGAAGAGAAATTTCACCAAATGCAGCATCGTTTAGAGATGTTTCCCAATATTTCCACACACGTGGTGGAATTGGAGGGCAGAAAGAGCAAAGCACCTGCATCTCTCATCACATCTCAGGGGCTTGCAAATGTAGCATTTGATGGGCGATGCTTTTGTATAGCAGGGGTGCGACCTCCACCTTGGTAATATTAAAGCATAGACTTGGCTTCTTAGTGCTAGAAAGGGACTGATTATGATAAGGGAAACCGGGTTACTCAGCCTTTGAACAAATCACTGGATTTTGGCTGGCTCTCCTAGGCACATCATTTAATATCACATTTGGGGATGTTACATTCACAGTCTGCCTTCCTGGACTCCATCCAGGCAATATTATCCTAAAGCAAATGGCAGCAAAAGCTTATCTTTATACCAAGTGCCAGGAAGTTGTGCTTTGTTGCACAAAAGAAGGCCCCAAGATCCCATGCGGAGAAACTCTGCAACTCAAATCATTGTCTTGCACATGGAATTCCAAATGTTACATGTTAAGTTGCAGCTTGATCAGATGCACTGTGAACAAGAACTTCAAGATTTTGTTTTGTTTCAAGCTTTCTCAGCTGATGCTACCAGACTAATCCAAGTTGCCGGTGGCGTGTCTGTGGCAGTGGCGTTTCCTGCATCTGAGCCCCTCTTTGCCTGCCACCTTCGCCGCTCAGTTCCGCGGCCGCTGCAGCAGCAACTGCAGGTGCCACCCAGTTCCCAGGCAATGGTGTCTTTCAGTCCCGGCAATAGCCTTTGCCGGAGGAGTCACACCTGCCCTTCGGACGCAGGCACATCGCCCTGCATCTTGCAGCCTTCGTTTGCACACATGATGTGAGAAGAGACCGGTCTATCTGTAACATTTTGCCTTTTGTTTTCCTGTGCAACAGCCAGGAAGCTGTGAAACAGTGACTTTAAGCATGCACAGAGTGTCCTTTCCTCAGTATGGAAACATACCCGCCCTGCATGGCAACTCGTTTTAAGGTTGCTAAATGTTGGCAGTGCTGAGAATCATGCACTGTTGAACCTTCGTGTAAAGAGCCCTGCGCTGCCCTTGCAGGCCGGGCTGTCTGTGGGCACATGCCTGCCTGATGGGAGGAGGAGGGGAAAGTGCGGGGCAGCTGCGTCAAGCAGGTTTTACACGGGTTGCCGACAAGCAAGGAAAACGTTGCTCAGAGCCTCTGCCATGGGTGTACTGTTTTATGTCAGAAAGGCAGACTAGATTAGACTGGCGCTCAGTTTCTAACATAGGCCAACAAAATGCTTCTGAGAAAGAAGCGTAATAAACATGATGTCTGTCTCCAGCATGTGATATTTGCAGATACGCAACACTGGCCTGTGGAGGCTTCACCTTCTTGTCCTGGCTAGCTGTGCAGAACCTGCTCTCTGTGTGATTCTGTGTGCACGGTTTGCATCACTTCTGAAATGCATGTTCGCATGCAAATTAGCTTGAGTAGCTATACCCTTGTTTAAAATGAATGGGATTGCCTGTCCATGGGAAGACTGCACTGAAAGTCTCCTTTGATCAGAAAGGTCTGTGCACTGGAAAGCAGCCTGCAAGGTCTGTGCACTGCAAATGCTGCCGACTCTCTCCAAGGCTACCTGAAAGGTCCCAAGTGCCAGCAGCCCCTTCCAGGGGACTCTGATTGGAGGAGGGGGAATCGCAGGCCTGCCCTCCCACCCGTCTCTCTCCCTCCTTCCCTTAAGTTCACATTTCCCTGGAGGCAAATGCTGCTCCTCAAACACAGAACGGACTTCTCCCAGGCGAAGGGCAAGTGGGACAGGCCGCTGCCCCCTGGGCCACCCCTCTGGTGGCAACTGGCAGTCTGTGAGAGCCACCTGGGCCAAACAAGGTGCCAAGCCTGCCACTGTGGTTTGAGCAGCCACGGAATCGACAAAGCATCTGCGCAAAGCTGCTTTGAGCCCTGCTAATCCCACTGGGGCGTTCAAAGCTGATCTGAGGGAGGTGGTATGAAAACTACGACTGCCAACATGTTTGGAGGGGACCCCGATCCTTCTGTGCTGCAGAATGAGTTAATAATGCCTCATGATTAGCTCAGCGCAAACGGGAAATAGCAAGGCTCCGCAACATGTTTCTTCTGGGCACAAGCTAAGCTGCTGGCCACAGAGGAGAGGAGAGGAGAGGAGAGGAGAGGAGAGGAGAGGAGAGGAGGGCAAAACCCAAAGTGGCTAGGGCCTGCCACAGCAGGGCAGTGCCATCCTTCTGCAAGTGCCAGGCAGCCATCACAGCATGCCCTCTCTGTGGCGCCACATTCAGTCAGAGGGGGGGAAAGGGAGGCCTTTGCGTCCCCAAGAAACCTCAGCCGTCCCCCAAGGAGGGCCTTTCAGCAGCAGCCCTCAGTGCTAGAGGTCACTCCTGCTTGGTTTGTGCTCAGCTGTTCCACCGGTTGCTGGGCAGGCACCTCACTGCCTCTGCTTGGGACATAGTAAAAGCGACCACACCTTCAGGATGACTGGGAGTTTCTTGGGACGTTCCCAAGTCCAGGTGTCCTTTGCAGAAATGAAATAATGTGCTGCACAGACACTTCAAATGCTCAAGGCACTTCATGCATGTCTTCATGATTGTTATGTCTGTGCAAGATGAGCTCCTGAAATTGCAGTGGGAGGGCAGGCTGAGAGAAGAGCGACTGGCTTAGGGTCACCCACAGCTTCACCTCGCCACTCTCAGCAGGACACCATTGCAATCCACGGGTGGCCTCTGCATCATGCAGAGGACTGCGATCTCCTGCAACACACACGTGCTTACCATGCAAGCGATATGAGGAAGGGGCCATGGAACTCGCCCCCCCCCCCACACGCACACACACACCAGTCATCCAGCACATCAAGGGCGGACAGGCCTCCCCACAGATCAGTGAAGCCAGATAATTTCCCAGGCCCCGAGGCGCATGCCAAGAAGGCGACTGACGCTCTGGGCAGCCAGAAGGCTGTTCCCAGCCAGGTGTTGGCCTAGGAGAGCCGGGGGGCAACCTGTGCAGCAGAAGCCGCTGCTGCCCAACCTATTTGACGGAGCTTCTCACAGGTGCTCAGCAGCCCCGTTCAGGGGGGCCAGAGCGAGACCTCCCTGCAAGTGCCAGTCTCTAGCAAAAGGACCAAGCGGCTGCTGAGATCACGTCCTGGGAGAGCAGCTCGTGCAAGAACAACACTGCCTTGCTGGTGAGACCGGCAGGCACAAACCAAATGGCAGACAATTGTCCCCAGCACACTAAATTATGGGGTGTGGTACGATACACACAAAACGTTGTCTCAATGCCTCTTCTTTAGGACACTCGTGGAAGCTGTGTGTCCTCAGCCTGCCGCTCCGGAGGCAGTGCAGGCCAGGGAGGCGGCGATGCCGCCTCGCTTGTGAGAAGCAACCTGTCTGAGGCAGCACCGAACCAACAGAGGCCTGCCCCACTGGCCTCCCCTTTTGCTCGTCGGTCCCCTCCAAGAAGGGTTCTGTGCCTCCCAGAAACTTGCCTCCAGTGCCTGGGACCTCCGGCGCCTCAGTGGAAGGGCTTGCCTTGTGCTGTGGCTGAGCAGGGCAGATGCACATGGGGCTGAAGCCCGGAGGCTTCGCTTGGCATGCTCACTGGTCTGCTGCCTTCAGCCTGGGCCGCCTGCCTGCCTCCCCGATTCCAGACGAGCCGCCTCATTGCAGCTCCCCTCTGCCTTGCTCACCTGGGGCAATGAGCCCCTGGAAGGGGCGAACCGGAGCCTCCCTGGGCGGAGGCCGAGCACAGCTGTGCCCTTGCCAGTGGGATGTGTGCAAGGCAGGCAGGAGGCACTGATCGGAACCTCCGCTGGCAGGAGCACCGTTCCCCACACCGTTCTGGGCTGCGGCTTCTGAAGCGTGGGGCTGCGGCGTTCCTCCACTTCCACAAGGGCTGGGAACGTTAAAGTGGGTGGAAGGCCTGCTTGATGACTCACCGAGGCTGGGGTGGGGGTGCATGCACAGCACGGGGGGGGGGGAGCAGGGGCAAAGGGATGCAGCGGCCAGGCAAGCGGGAGGCTCGGATGGCTGTGGGGGCTGCCAGGTTGAAGGGGACAGGCCAATGGCTAGCTGTAAACATTCACGGCTTCCTTTGGAGGCGCCAAGACCACCAGGCGAATGCACCTCCCCAGGGCCCCCTCCCACGACTTGCCACTGAGCGCAGACTTGCGGGAGGAACTGCCTCGTTTAAAAACCTGTGGGGCCTTGCCTGCCTGTTCACCTCCGCTGCGGGGAGGAGGAATCTGAGCGCAGCCCAGGGCTGTGCGGGCGCAGCTCTCTGCCGCCGATCCCAAGCGGAAAGTAGGAGAGCCTGCCGTGAGTACTGGGGGGGGGGGGGGGGGGGGGGGGGGGGGGGCCCGGGGGGGGAAGAAAGGGGGGGCGCTCCGGCCAGCCACGCTGCGAAGGCCCTCCGTGCCCCGCAGGGAGAGGGTGCGAGTGCGCGGCAGGAGGGAGCCGCGCGAGGCGAGCGCAGGGCGGGCACTTGCTGTCTCCGGAGCCCGGCGCTGCTGCCCCCCTACCCGCCGCATCCCCACCGCCAGGGCGCGATCCCGCCGCCGCCGCCGCCTCCGCCTCGAGAGCGAGCCGAGCCCCGCGTGCCCCGCCGTCCTTTGCCCTGCGCCTGAGACCATCCCGCCGGGCGCCTCCTGCTCAGCAGACGCTCCCGCAACAGGTGGGCGCTGGCGGCCAGGCAGAGGCTCTCCCCCGCCTCTGCGGCAGGGGCTCCCGACCCCCCGCAGCTGCAGCCCGCGCCGGGCGGCGACGTCCCCCCCCCCCCCGCCAGCCGAAGGTGCGAGGGAGAGCGGGTCTGGCCGGGCAGCGCCTGCCCGGGGAGGCTGCAGTGTCGGGCGCTGCTAGGCGGCGGCGGGAGACTCCGGGGGCACCGCGCCGCCGGGAAGCAGGCGCAGCTCCGCCGGAACCGGGCGCAGGACCAGGGGCGATTCGCCCCGAGTGCCCGCGGGGCAGCCTGAGGGGCGACGAGCCCCCGCCGCTCCGCCGCACAGCCGAACTTTCCCCCGGGAAGCGCCCGCGCCCCTTCCCCGCCGTGCCCCCGCCGCAGCGCGCCCCGGTCCCCCTCCGCCCGCCCGCCCGGCGCCCGTCCAAGCAGCGGCTGCCGACGGCAAGTACCTTCCAGGCAGCAGGTCCGCCACAGCCCCGAGTGGGTCATGACTTCCTCGTTCTTGCGGCTGGTGTCATTGTCGCTCGTGGACTTGGTCCTGCACACGCCCCTGGAGTACAGCCAATAGTCCGTGCCCACCGCGATGGTCATGAGGCTGAACGCTGCGAAGGCGCCCAGGGTGGTGAGCAGCATCTGGACGCCGCGGTCACACATCCTCATGCTGATGCATGGTCCCGCGGGCGGGCGGGCGGCGCGGGCGGCGCGGGGCGAGCCGGGCGGCGCGGCGGGAGGCGCCCTTCCTCGCCGGAGCCGCGCTCCTCCGCCTCGGCAGCGGCCGGGAGCTCGCGGGCTGCCGCCTCAGGCGCGCCTCAGCCTTCGAGGGATCCTGTCCCCGCCTCCCTCCGACGGGTCAGGAGGCGGATGCC
>NW_025336386.1:830500-869953 GCF_004798865.1 Varanus komodoensis
GCCTGGAAAAGGACGTTGTTGAGTTGGAAAAGCACAGAGGAGGGCCACAGAAATGATCCAGGGGCAGGGGCAGCTTAGAAAAAAGGTGAGAAAGGTGAGACATGGAGGTGCTGAAAATAACGTGTGATGTGGAGAAAGGGGCGAGGGAGAGATTCCCACCACACTCGAACCCAAAGGGGTCACCCCATGAAGCTGATGGGTGGGAGGCCTGGGACAGGTATTTATTTATTTGAAACATTTCTATGCCGCCCCCATCGCAACAAAGCCTCGGGACGGCTCACAGCAAAAACAAACAAAAGCATATAAAAAGTATACAATAAAAATATTAAAACCCGGTGCATCTCGGCTTAATTTTTTTAAAAAAAACCCTGTCACAACTGTCACCATCAGCACACCTGCCCAGACCCCTCATGTGGCTCCCTTCTAACTGCGCTCGGCTCGCTCCTCTCCTCTCCTCTCCACTTCCCCCCGGGCTCACTGGCACCCCTTCCAAGGGAGCCCCTGCTGCAGCCCTTGAGTTTCCACCTCCGACGAACTGCAGTTGTTGACACTCCTGTGGCCCTGGGAGTTCTTAAACTTTTCTTCTTTGCTGGCTGGTTTGGATTATGACTCACATAACCTTTTGAAATGCAAGCCTGCCAAAAGCACTCCAGAATCCAAGCTTTATTTTAAACCTGTGTGTATGTGACAGGGAAGCAAATTATTTATCTCAGTGTTGTGAAAACTGCATGTAGTCATGGACCGGAGCATACATTCTGCCTCAACAGCAAACCTTTCCAAGCTAAAGGTCAGTGTAATTTCTATTTCGCAGCAAGGCTGAGAGATGGGCTGGAAAGCATAGCATAAAGACCCTCCCTGTGTCTGGACTGAAACAGGGGTTAATTTCGAAATGAGAGGTTCAGATATGCTGGCTGGTGTTCTGGCTCAAAGTCCCAGTGCCTGAACTGCAGAGATGCTGGTTTTCAGGACCAAGTGGTGATTGTCGGTGGCTGGGCCCATGGCTTGTCGAGCTCCAGAGGTGGGCTTCCGAGCTCGGCAGCTGGACGAGAGTGAAGCACAAAGGCATCCTGCTGCCGGACGACGCAGAGAAAGGAGGCCAAGTCTGTCTGTGCGTCATGGTAGGTGCACAATGGTCTCATCAGCAGTCCAGATGCTCAAGTCACCAAGGTTTAGCAACGTTTCCATACTCCTTACCCCAGCACTGAATCCTCCTGCAGTTTTCCTCCATCCTGGTCCAGCAGGCACAGCAGTGTGATTCCTTGGACCCGGCAGGGTGATTAAATCATACCATAGAATAGTAGTACGATTACTATTATTCATAGTAATGAGCTGGAAGGGGCCGAAGGGCCATTGGGTCCGACCCCTGCTCTGGGCAGGACTTCCAGCTGAACCGTCCCTCTCAGAGGGCTGTCCAGCTCCACCTTGAAGGCCCCCAGAGTGGGAGAGCCCCCCGCCTCCCTGGTAACTGGTTCCATTGCTGTACTGTTCTGAGGAATTTTCCCCCGATCTCTAGCCTGAATCCAGCTCCCAACTTGAGCCTGTTATTCAGTGTCCTGCACTCTGGGATGGTCAAGAAGAAATCCTGTCCTTCCCCTTTGTGACAGCCTTTCAGGTGCTTGTGGAGTGCTATCATATCCCCCCTCAGTCTTCTCTTTTCGAGGCTGAACATGCCCAGCTCTTTCCATCTCTCCTCATAGGCTTTGCTTCCAGGCCCCGGGTCATCCTTACTGCCCTCCTCTGGACCCATTCCAGCTTGTCTGCATCTTTCTTCAACTGTGCAGCCATATTGCATTATTGACACATTTAGCTTGTGATCCACAACAATTCCAAGTTCTGCCTCACTTGCAGTACTGCTGAGCCAAGTATCTCCCATCCTGTAGCAACGCATTTGATTTCCTTTTCCGACGTGCAGAACTTGGGATTCATAGTAGGAGGGTGGAAAGACAGCAGAACTTTTTTACATCTTGTAGAAACCTTTCTCTCTTTTCCTGAGCAGAAAGCTCAAAGCTTCATGCTAGATGAAACCCAGTAACTAAACTGGGCTGTATAGAAACCTCGCATCCCCCGCGAGAATTGCTGCTCCCTTAGTGAAACCCTTTGAGCCTCCCCTCTCATTCCTAGACACTGTCACTTTCCTCAGAACCTTCTCCTGATTTTCACTTGGCAACTCTCCTTCCCTCCCATGCTGAAGAAAAAACGTGAAAAGAGAATGCTGTGGTGGCAGCAGGTCCCTTCTGCAAAATAACTTCGGGATCAGAAATAGCTGCACCTCCACTCTTCTCATTCCTTCTTTTGCAGAAGAAGCAGCATCTCCTGCCATCTCCTAACAGCATCCAGGGGAGAAAATGAAGCCAACCCAAAGTAAACTGCTTGGCATTTCCCCTCCTGCAATGAGACCCCTTCCTTCCCTTGCCCGTTCCACCATGAATCTGCTTCGGCACATATCCATGCTTGCTTCCTGCCCCAATTACACCACCCCATTTATGCTCTTGGGACCTTCAACAGATGATTTCAGTGATCCACAGAGATGGGGATCTGCCCATGACCATTTTGTGGCCTCTGACTAAACAAAATACTTCATGGCTGATCCCAGTGGTAACAAGGCGCTGTAGATTCATGGGAATGCTCAAAAAGGAGACATCATTGAACAGATGACAGGAAAAGACCACCACTAACAGGTGAATTGTGATTTGCAACTGGATCAAAGTTGACCTAACATGGATCACATGACAACCCCTTTTTGGAAAACGGGACGGACAAAGATGAGGCAGAAGAAAGAAGGGCAGAGGAAAAAACAAGCAGAGAGATGCAGAAGAGGAAAGGTAGAGACAAACTGTGAAAGAGATCCATGTAACAAGGTAAGAAGGCACACAAGAACAGGCTGCTGGGTCCCTCCTGTGATAAAAGGGTCTGTCTGGGATTTGGAGAGGCTGAACAATTACTTGGTGAAAACGCTTGTTCGTTTGGTATGCCACCTGGCTTACACCAATACAATTTAAATTCAAAACACACCTTAGTTAAAACATAGCACAAATAAAAATAGACCCATTAAACCAAAATTCAAAAGATAAAAATGCAACACAAGAAATTGTATCTGACCATATAAAAAGACAGATGTCTGACAGGCCAGAGTCTGCCTGAGCAAACACCTGTGGCTACTGGCAGAAGAGGTGGAGCCCCCCGGGCCTCCCTCCCCAGGGAGCGGCAGAGCTCAGGCCAGCCCCAGAGGCCTCCCCCGTCTCCCCCCCAGGCATGCTTCCAAGGACAGTGGGACCAAGCGAGGGGTCTTGGAGGCCCCGATAACGTCTCTCTCTGCGCTCCCCAGCGGGCTGACCAAGCAGCAGCTCACCAACCCAAGCCAGCTTTCTGGTGCACTAAGTCCCCCTCTTCTCTGTTGGCGCTTTTGACCCGAAATGCGACTGCTTGCCTGAGATCCTGACAGTGGCGCCCGGTGACTTATTTCACATCAGACAAGGACACATTTTAAAAAGGAAGGGGGCTAAAAAGGAAGTGGGAGGAAAACATCTGGAGGCTTTGATCTGTTCAGAATGCATGAGGGTCACCCGAGCAACAGTACTCACCTGGAATGCACCACCAAGCCCCAAAGTTCAAAAGATCGTTTAACAAAGTGTGACAGAAAAGAAAAGAAGAACGCTTCAGAATTGGGAAACCTTGTCCAGACAAGGAGAGCCCCAGGCGGCACCATCTTGTCCCAGGGATCTGGAACGGCCCCATCCTGTGGGCCAGGGACCCCCTGGGAGGCTGCAGGACTCTCTGGACTCCAAGGGTTGGGGCCTTGGAACTGGGGCCCTGAAGGCCCAGCCCACATGCCCACCCTAACGGGCCAGAAAGGACTTGCGCGCCCGCCTCGCCCGCCTGGCATCGCAACCAGGCTGCTGAAGGTGGGGGGGCAGTGTTCCCGGAGCCAGGAAGAAGGGTCCTGGGCTGGTGGATTTACAGCAGTACCAGTGGGCACCCCCCCCGCCCCCCAGCAGTAAATCTAGGTGGCTGAAGGGGAAAACGCTTAAGGAGCGCTTACATCCATATTTGCCCAGTCGCCCCCTGAGATCGGCGGGAGAGGCCCTGCTCCGGGAGCCCTCCGTGAGAGAAATTAGGAGGGTGGCTACTCGGAGGAGGGCTTTCTCAGCGGTGGCGCCTAAGTTATGGAATGCGCTCCCCAGAGAGGTCCGCCTGGCGCCGTCGTTATTTGTTTTTCGGCGCCAGGCTAAGACCTTTTTATTTAAGCAACATTTTAAATGCTAAATACAATTGAATTTTATCTGGCCAGGGCGGCTTATTTTATAATGTGTGTTTTAATTAAGATTATTTTATATGGATATTTTAACTTATTGTTTTATCTATGTTGTAAGCCGCCCCGAGGCTTCGGCGAATGGGGCGGCATAAAAATGTTTTAATAAATAAATAAATAAATAAAACGCGGGGCACAGGGAGTGGGGGCAGAGAGCACAGCTCAGTGGAATCCATTCAAGACAAATGTGAGAGAGGTGATCCTCCAGTAAAAAAATGTCCCTGAAATCAGCCTCTGTATAATAAAAATACAATAAAAGTACCAGAGAAATCTGAAAAAAACCATTAAAAGGTTTTGAACAGCTAAAAACATGCAAGACGTGTAATTGCACGTTTAGAATTCCATCGCCCTAAAGTGTTTCAATTCAGCTGAGAAACACAGGAGGGCTGTATGTCCCCTGTTCACACACACATGCACAGGCAAGGGCTCCCACGCGTCCGGGTCGCCCAGCAGCTGTGACTGAACCAGCCGGTGCTCACACTGCCCTTGCGCAAAACGACGATGCAGCCAAACCTGGAGTGCAGCGTGGATCTCCGTGGCTTGGAAGAGACTCATACGGGTGAGCAGGGAGTGCGCCCGTTTGTTTGTTCGGATTTATTCCCACCCTTTTCCTTGCAACAAGCTGAAAGCGGCTGGCATTGCCCTCCCCGCAGCTTCCCCCACAACAGCCATGCTGTGCGGAGGGCTGGGCCGCGGGTCTTCGGCTGGGCCAAAGGCACCTGCTGGGCTCCATGGCTGAGCAGGGGCAGCCCCCGGATCACCCCAGCCCCAGGCCCAGCCCCAGGCTGCTTGCTTGCTTATTAGATTTTCATCCTGCCCCATTGATCATAAGGCTCCCTGGGCAACTGACACCAAGTGCCGCGCAGCAAGGCTCCTTACAAGGCACGATCGGTTCTCTCATCGTTTTCCCAAGTTCATTTTGCAAGTGGGGACAAGTCGCACTTAACGGAAGCAGTGAATTTGCTCGTTATACACTTGCAAGCGCAGGGGTGGCGCATACTGTGATGTGAGAAGTGCAGACATGAGCTTGCGTGCATTCCAGGCCGCATGGGATGCGTGCATCGGAAAGCCCCAGCGAGCCACAGCGCTCAGATGGGCATCCATCGCGCACCGGTCGCTCACTTTATAGCACGTACCTCTTCAGTCATAGCTGGAGTGCGCAGCACGGACTCGTTCCCGCGCGCACTGTTTCGGAGGAATGCAAGTGGGTGGGCGTGGCAGAGGCACTTGAAATGTGGCCGGGGAAACGCTTCTTCCGTGGTCAGAGCAGCAGGCCTGAGGACACTGCGCGCAGCCAAGCGGTGGGCGATTCAGGGCCGCTGCCGATCCCCACTGAGCACAGACCCTAGTGCGTCGCTGGGATTCTCCGCCAGTATCGGGAGCGATGGCGGCCAGCATAGGGGGCCTGGACGCCCCTCCGCTCTGCCGCCAGGCATAATGCCTCACAAAGGGGTGCCAGGAAGCGCAGCCGGGGGCTTTCTTTCCCCTCGTCTCCTCCTGGAGGGCACCCCGTCAGGACCCTTGCCTGGCTGCTCCTGGGCCGGAGGGTCTTGGCCCAATCTGGTGCCAACACGCTCCCTTGTGGCTGTCACGGGCCCAGTCACCCCGTCGGCTCCATGGCTGAGCTGCCCGAGTCCTGGCCCTGTGCCCTCAGCCCCTGCACCACCCCAGCTCTGAACCACGGCAGAGCAGTCCCTGCAGCCCTGTCCCCCATTTTGCAGTGCCGTTCCGCCTTAAGGAAAGCGGATGTAAGGCCAAGAGCTTGCCCTTGAGCCTTCCACCCCGAACCGTCACTTGGTCCACAACCTGCCATCAGAACAGGCCGGCCAGTGCATATTCCCACGCTTTGGAGCATCTCACTGGCTGCCAAGAGTTTTCTGGGCTGGTCTGCAGCACAAAGCCCTCTGCTGCTGCTTCCCCTGGCAGCTGGGCCTTTTCTGCAGGGCTGCCCGGCCTCTGGGACCCTCCGCAGGGCTGCTCCCGGCACCTCCTCCCCATCAGCCAAGAGGCAGCGGTAGCGCCTGAGCCAGAGAGCGCCAGAGAGCGGTCTGGGATTGGGCCCAGGACTCGGGTCCCAGGCGAGCCCCTGCAGAGGAGGCCGCATTTTGCCCTGGAATCTGGCCATCCCAGCCAGCCGGGCTTGCTAATTGATCGCTCTGCATTCTCCGGAGGACGCCGTGATGTAGAAGAGGCGAGCGGGGGCGGCTGCTGGGAGATGGGCTGGGAAGGTCACCTTCCCACTGCTCGCCTTCTCTGGCCAACTCGAGGCCAGCATAAGGCAGCCCGGCCGCGGCCCTCTCCCTGCGGGGAGTGGGGGCAGATCGTGCGCGGGCCGCTCCCCAGCCCCATCGCGGCCTGTCGGGCCGAAAGGCACCCCGGGTGCTCGAGGAGGCAGCGACGAGCCCTCCCGGGAGCTCACGGCGGAGCAGGCGCTTCCTCGGGCGGAGTCCCTCGTCGCAGCGCGCCTCGCCTCGCCTCTGCTGCCGCGGCCCCGGGAGTGTCGCCCAGCCGAAGGAAGGTGCCGCTCGTGCGAGCGGGACGGGATCGCGCCCGCGGCCCCGTCGAGGCACGGGCGCGTAGAGGCCCCCCGGGGCGCTGCCCAGCCGGGCTTCCGCGCGCGGCCGAATCGCGGGGGGCGCAGAGGCTCCTTCCCGGCGGGGCGCCCCGCGGCGGGCGGAGCGACGCGGCTTTCCGCCCCCCCGACACGGCCCTCGCCCCTCCGCGCACTGGGGGAGGAACGCGCGGCCTCGCCGGCCCGCAGGCCAGAGCCTCACGGGGAGAGGCGCTCAGGCGGGCGGCCTAGCAAAGCGGGAGGCGCGGGCGCGGGCGCGGCGAGGCGGCCGGGGCGCAGCCGTGGCCGGGCGGGAGGCGCCGGCTCTTCCCCGCGCACCCCTGGGCTGCTCCCGGCCCGTTTCGCGCGGCCCGTCGCGCCCGCCTTTCCACGGAAGAGGCGCCTCGGCCGAGGCAGCCCGCGCCGCCCGGGCGCTCGCACGCCGTTGCGCTCGGCGGCGCTCCTCGCCCAGGACGACCGGGCCGCGCCGCCCCCTGCTCGCCCCACGCGCCTGAGCTCTCGCCTGGGCGGGGGCCGGGCTCCAGGGCCGTCCGCTGGGGCCCTTTCTGAAACGTGCGTTCGCGCAAGTAAGTGCACCGATCGCTCCGCAGCGCGCCCACCGTCGGCGCTCGCAGCCCTGCGCCCTCGTGCGGCGGGCCGGGCCGGGCGGCTGCGCTTGGGCGGTGGGCGGGCGGCTTGTTCTGCGGGGGGGAGAGGAGCTGCAGCAGCTGCGGCTGCCCACGTCGCACGCCCGGGCGCCCCGAGCGTCCCGCGGGCGCGTGGGGCCGCAGCGCCGGACAGGTCGCGCCCCTGGAGCGGGCGACTCGGTGGGGCTCGCGTCCGCTCTCCGCCGTGCCCTCCCGGCAGAAGCGCTGCTCCGGCGCCTTCCTTGCCGTGTGGAGCTGGGGGAGGGCGGGGCGGGGCGGGGCGGGGCGGGGACCAAGCCGTCTCCCGTGCCCCGGAGCAGCTGCGGCGGCAATTCTGCAGCCTGACGGAGCCTGGCTTCTCTCTGGCAGCTTCTTGTCCACGGCGAGGGGCGAGAACATGCCACATACGTGTTTTGGTGCATCGTTTGGCCAATGAACGCATCGGTCACGCACGTCTTAGCAATGCACGCATTCTCCTCCCATGGAGTAGGCAGGACCAGTGCACGTCTTTTCAGGCGTACATGTTTTCACGTGCACTTAAAGGCTGCACTTGTCCCCTCGGCCTCCTTTTCTCCCCATCTTGGGCGCTAAGCCTCGATGGCTGCAAAGAGGGTCCAGCTACATGGGGGGGGGGGGGGACGGGAGCAATTGCCCCACCACTGGATGCTTTTGAGCCTGGGGGCATAGCTAGGGCTGGGGGCAGACCTGCCCGTGGCTGCTGGGCACAGGCCTGGAGCCCTCCAAAATGCCCTGTCCTTGACCGCGTGGCCCAGCTTGTGTGAACGCCCGTGCCAACAAGAGACAATCATGTGCAGGCTTTGGTGCGGTAAGAGCTTACTGAAATCTGCCAATTTCTTCATGAATAGAAAGCACGTGGTTTTTTTAAATGCATGGAGGAAAAGGCATGTTTGCAAAATGAATGCAGGAGATCGCTTTGCCTGTCACTGCCCTGGCGCTCGTGCAGCTGCGGGGGGGGGGGGGGGAAGATGTGGCCAGTTTCCTTGGCCAGGTGCTGAGTGGCGACTTCGGTAGCATCCAGGTCCTTCCAGACCAACCCTTGGTACTCTCCCAGGAAGGCCAGCGTGATGCAGATTAAGAGACTCAAAGGGCAGCTCAAAGGAGACCATCTGAGAGTTGCTCTGTCCTGAGCTCTGAATGTGCAAGGGCTCCCGTGTGCTAGTCAGTGCTACACCTAGACATGGGAATGCTCGAAGAAACATCGTGAACAATGTGCCTTGTTGTGAAAGCACAGATTGCTGATACTTTAATATAAGAACCTATGAAGATGAAAGGGCATTCCAGCCCACAGAAAGTCTTCTGTCCATAAACAGTATATTTGAAAGAAATGTACATGCTTCAGAAGTCAGTGACATGTCCACAGAAAAGGTTGAGGTTCTTTCAGGCAAGACAGTCAGCATCATGACCATTCTCCAATCTCAACCCAGTACAAAATTCCCCACTATATCACGTTTGTTTTAAGCAGGTGTAACGTACATCTCAGGTTTTCTGAAGGCCGCAGTGAGAAACGGTCTGGAGATGCCACCTCCTCACCTGGAGACGTGGGGAGTGGCAGGGAAGTGCTCCAGTGGACCCACCTTTCACCCCAGTCCTCTCTGTGGCACCGTTATGATGCAGTAGCCAGCTTGTTTATGCCAAATTAACACTGATCCTATTTGCAGATGGTTCGCTGCGAGGAAGGTGGCGCCGGCCCACAGTGGCAGAACCCCAGGCTCGCGAGCCTCCAAGTTTGTTTGTTTGTTTATTTATTTGGGAGACTTCTATGCCGCCCCATTCGCTGAAGCCTCGGGGCGGCTCACAACCATTAATAAACTTCAAAATAGAATAATATAAATTAACAAAATAAATTAAGTCACCCTGGCCAAAGAATAAAATGAATAAATAATATTAACAATTAAAGTAACATTTGAATAAAAAGTTGCTTCCCAGCATGCCCTTCCACCGAGACACATCCAGCTGAACACAGCGGCATTTCAGTCCCCCCCCCCCCCCCCCCCCCCGCTCAATCCAGAGCTTTCCCATTAGCTTCCGCGGAAGGAACGGGTCCTCAGCCTTCTCAGGCCTCAAGCCAGTGGGGGCTCTCCTGGGCTGAAGCTCCTGTGGACTCCTGGGACAGGGACAGAGCAGAGCCGCACGGTGCAGCGCCTGCCTGGCTGGAGAGAACTTTGCGCTTTGCGTGAAGGCCGGAAGCCGAGCAGTGGCTGCAAGGCGCCCTGGAGGAGCCTGGCCTGAGCTGTGGCACAGGCACCGAGAGAGAGCCCTTTCTCTGGGCAATCCCTCCGGCCTTGCTGGCTGTTCGCTTGCAAATAAGCCACAAGGATGAAGAGAACACAAGCAGGATTTGGAAAGTCACATTCTTACTATTTTAAAGTGATATGTATGGTTTTCTATGACTAATTGCAAAAAGAGCAAGGATTTAAAATGGTTTCACGCTCTGAGAAATTGGCCAGTGATGGATCCAGGTGATACCGGACCAAGTCACAACAAGTAGCTTTCCAATCCTTTTGCGAATTCAAAGTGCAATTCAATCTAAATTGCACAGCAGCCTTCCTTGGGTTGCTGTCCTGTGGCTGAATTCCAATAATTGTTTAAACTTGTTTAAAAACAAAAGCAGGACTCATCAAAAGCACCATTAAAACTGCAAACTGCACCAGTGATATTAAAATGCCACCTGTTCAGCAATAAAAAACGACATTTACATTCATATATAAGAAATTAAATGGACATTAATTTTAGGAATTGTTCTGCCTGAATATAGGAAGGTCATTCTAAAATGTGTCCAAGAGGAAAACAGATTCAGCACAGACTTCAAAAGGTACTTGAATCTACAAAGCAAGTTTATTCACACACTGGGTATAATTCTGCCTTGACCAGAAAAAGTAAGCTTGTAAAACAGTCACATTCATTACAAAAGCTGCGGCACAACTGTTGAAGATGCAAACCATGCTTAGCATCCCAAGACAAGAAACATTGCATTTCGGTTTCAGAGAAGTTTGAAAATACGAATACAAATCTGATATCTTGAGGCCAGACTGCTGACATATTTAATCAAAACTCCACGGGGAGGTGCTGGTTGGACATTCCTGAAATGCCCCTTCTCTGGCCACGTGTGTGTGTAGTGTGCACAAATGGGGAAACCAGCTACGTCAAGCAACACGTTCTCCTGTGAGGGAATGGGTGTGTCTGAACATATGCGCCATGAGCCCCGGAAGACCAGCGCCCACATGCACGAGGCCACGTGGAGTTCAGACCTGGGGGCACAAAGGCAGGAGGGTCGGCCAGGTTGCCTAAACGCTAATGACAAACTCGGGGTTAGTGTAGGAGAATCCTGCAAACTCATTCTGGTCCAAGTTCATGATGAAGAGTTTGTCTGTGGGCGTGAGCTCCACGGGCTGCCTCGTGAACTCTTTATCGAAGTTGGAAGTGTCGTGCTTGTCTTTCTGTTGGGCAGAAAGCACAGCATTAAAAGCATGCGATGGGAGGGTGCCGAGCAGAGAAGCCCAGGCGCAGCGAGTGCCAGAACCATGAGCAGCGGGGGGGGGGGGGGCTGAAGCCTCCAAGGGCACTGGGACAGAGTGGGCAAGACCACCAGGTAAGTAACTAGCGTCGTTCTGGCAAATGCTGGAATCCATGGTTTGCAAAAAGGAAAGCTCTCATGGAATAGAAAACAGGCACCTTCTGCATGTCATTGTAACACTTTTCTCTATTTTTACTTTTCTTAGGCTACCGTCAAGAGCACCCAGATATGCATCCAGGGAACCCTTTTATCACTTTCTGTGCAGCTGCCCGTGCTTCAAAACCTGCTTTAAGCCGCCCGGCGCCAATGTGGCCTGAACTGTGACTTGCTGCACACAAACCTTGCATGTTTAATGGGCGAAAGACACGCACTCGTCCCGCTCAGGCGTGCTGGGTGGTGCGGGACTTCGGTCCAAGCGTGTGGGTCGCTTCTCAAGCCACAGGGACACATGCAAAGGGTGCATGTCTCTCTCGCTTGTGCCCATGTGACCGACTGGCAAGAAGGGTGTCAAGCAAGCACCACAGAGCGCCCTGGATGTGGATGGCAAGCGCTGCCTTGGAGATACCGTGAATGCCCGGCTTGGCGTTCGCTCGGGCGGCCTTCCTTTGGGCACGGCCCGGTTTGCACAGCCCCAGCCCCAGCCCCAGCCCCAGCGAGCAGGGGCATTTGCGGGCTGAACTCGATGCTTGCAGAGCGGGCTGGGACAATGCACGCACGCACGCACACACGCACACACGCGCGCGTGCATGTGTGCCTGGGGCAGCAGAGCTGCTCAGGAAAGGCTAGCCTTGCATTTGGAGGACAGAGCATCTGTGACATGAGTAACGAAAAGCATCATCAGTACAAAAGGGGATCCAGGAGACCAGATGCCTTCCCGTCTCGCTCGCTGTTTACACAGTGCAGCCCCACCGCCCCTCTCTGGGTCCTGGCTCTCGAAAGGCCTCGGGCAGGGCCTGCTTTCAGGCGGGCAGGCTGCAGGCTCCAGAGATTGCCTCTTTTTCTGGGGCTTGCCCTGGCAGTGAGAAAGCCATCTTGAATAACCTTGCTTGGTACTCAGATATACTCGGGCCTGGAGCGAGAACGACACCTTCACATGGTGTTCGCAGACCAAAAGTCAGTCCCTGGTAGCAGCAATACATTTCTTAACATGCAGCCGTTTCACCATAGTTTGCGCCACTCTTTGCTTCCTGCTGACAAACATGGTGGGAATGCAATGGAAAGACAGAAGAGCGCTCTCACAGCACATGGAACGAGAGGCAAGGCACGTACAATGGCCCCGAGGCCCGCGCAGCGCGCTCCCTTCCAGAGCCCCTGCTCCGCGAGGCCTCCGGAGAAGACACCCTTTTTGCAAAACTCCCTTTTATTTTATATTTTAGTATTTATTCACAGTTCAGCCTGTCCCATTAGCTGCAAGGCTCTCTCTCCTGGCAGTGCGGGGGCCTGGCTGAAGGGGGGGTGGGCTTTGGGCAACTCCGGTGGGCAGCAACGCATTCCTGATTACTGCCCTGCTAAGTATGCACCCTGTGGCACACCCTGAAATAAGCATTGCAGGGATCCTCTGCTTGGGGTGCAGATCATGCCCCGACCGGCAGAGAGAGACCATTGTGTCCTCTGGTGTGTCGCCCTTCTGTACCCTGGAGGTATTGGCTCATTTTGATGTTGGCCCTTGGTACAAACAGGGCATCATTTGATGGTTTGGCCTCTTTAGATGCAAGTGGAGAGTATTTTTAAAGAAGAACAAAAATATCAAATATATTATTATTTTAAGAAATTATAGTTCTAACAACACTTTAAGATGTGTGATTTTGTCAGTAGTTAACTTGGCACACCTGGATCCTTGGAAACAACTTTGAAATCCTATACAAAGTTGGAATCCCAGAACAATTAAGGCCGTGGAAAATGTTTCCCACTTTAGAGATTTGCTTTGGAATTCCTGTATGTAGTAGTTTCAGTGAGAAAACGGAGGTGTGAATGATCTGGCCACATCACTGGAGGATGTGAGCTGTAGAAAAGCAGATTTATATTACTTGTATCAAAATCAATCAGATCAATTTAAATCATGCCACTCTGCGTGGCAGCCTTTCAAGTACTTGCAGAGAGTGATCATCTCTTCCTTCGGTCTTCTCTTCTCCAGGTTAAATGCTCCCAGTTCTTCCAGTCCCTCCTCGGAGGACTTGGTTTCCGGTCCCTGGATCACCTTCCTTATTCTCCTTCGGACCTCTTCCAGTGGTCCTCCTCGCGATCTGGCCGCAAGGGCAGCTGCAGCCTTCCTCAACCTGCTGCCTTTATGACAACTCCAGACGTCACACTGTTCCTGATCATCGGCCATACCAGCTGCAACGGATGGAAATGGAAGCGCAGACGATCTCCAGAGAACTAGGACAGGGAGGCTGCCACAGAGAGAGAAACTGTGGGCCCAGCAGTGAAGTTGCCTGAAGCCACCAGGCTGCTGCAGAAAGAACATGGCCCCTGCCGGGAGAGGAAGCCCCCACCTCCTGGAGGAGTGGGGCCTTTCCTTTCGGCTGCGCCACATTTTCCTGGGAGCCCCATCTCCTTCCTCGTGAGGAACAAGGACACACGCCTCCCTCGGTGGCCCCTTCGCACCTGCTTCCAGCCCATTCCGGGGGAGCAGCTCTCCAGCGGGGCGAGACAGCCCGTCTCCAGCAAGTGGCGGGGCGAGAGGCTGCTGCTTGCAGCTCTCCCTCCTCACAAGGCCAGCTGCCCTCCGGGACGGCTGCCTGCAGAGTGAAGCCATGGGACGTGGGACGCGGGCGGCCCACGGAATGGCCCTGGTGCTCGACGCAGGGTGGGGATGGGCCGGGCCCGCAGCCCAAGCCCCACAAGCATAGTCCCCGCAGGCCCTGGGCGCGCGAGCCGCGGAGGCAGAGCAGAAATCTCCGTTCCGGTGGCCTAAGTAAGGGGGGGCCCAGCGGTGGTTCTGCAGATGCCGAAGGCGAGATCACACAGTCTCCTGCTTCCTGGCTGAAAGCACATCATTTCCAGGGCGAGGCGGCAGACTCCAGGGCGGCAGAGGGCAAAGCTCGCAGGTCCGCCAGTTTCCCAGCTGGCTCGGCAAGCAGTGAGCACGACGCTCGCCCGCTCTGCCCAATGGTTCGCTTCAGAGCCCTGCCCAGGGGCTGGAAGACTCTTCCGCAGGATCCATCAAAAACTGTCTGTGGCCCCAGCTGACGCTTTGTTGTCTCCCACACCGCCCTTTTCCAGGGAGGTCCCCCAGATAACTGGTCTTCCCCAGAGGAGTGTGTCCAGAAAGTTGATGTGCTCTCTGCAGCCCCAGAGCCTCCGACGGCCCCGAGGCACCTTCCTGCCCCTGGCAGGGCAGCTGGTTACCTGCCAAGCAGAATTCCTGGTGGTTCTGACAGACAAGAACTGAAATTCTTTATGAACTGAAATGCAGCAACATTACACCTGGAAATTCTTAACATGTATTTTGGGGGATTTTAAAAGGGTGTCCTTTAAATTAGAGGCCAGTGATGAAATTAGCTCTAAAATTAACTTGATTTCAAATGTCAAGTGCAATAGTTTTGATCCTGAAGCTTTCTAAAAAAAAAGCAAACAAATAATAGGCAGATTGACCTTGTCTCTGGAGGAGGAGGAGGAGGATACATATTTCTATCAAACTTGGAACTTCTTTTACTATTGGCTAGAGAAACAGGACTGTGCGCAGATTTGAATATGGACTGTTAAAAAGAGTGGGATGCTGCCCCAGCATGTCCGATGTCTTAAATGACAGATGTTTTTAATGTTTGTAGAAAAGAATAATAAAATGTATTTTAAAAAAGAAGCCAACAAATTAAAAGAATTCAGAATGGAAATCCATTTTGAATTCTGGGAGTTAGAAGCAAATGCGGGTAGAGACTGTACTGGCAAACAGCCGCGCCAGCTCCTCTGCATCAGCCCCCGGCCCACTGCCCAGGCTGCCATGGAGTCCTGCTCACAAAGAAACCGAGGTTTCCTCAGGATAGTATTTTTTACTTTTTGTTTTATAATTGTGTCTGGGGAGCAAATTGGCACATGAATAACTGAAAGCACGCTGGAGGTGCAAAAGGGCACGGTGGGTGGGGGGCAGCACTGAAGTCCGAAAAGCAGCCACTTTCTTTTCTTCTGTTCAGGGTTGCCAAAATGAAGACAGGCAGAAACAAAACAAAACAAAACAAAAAATACCGCTTAAAATTCCAGTGGCAAATCTTAGTTACTCTCAGAATATTAGTTGGGACAAAAATATTTAACAGCTCCAGTCAAGTTACACAAATACTGTTTGAAGTTTATCAGCTTCATTTTAGTAAAATACTCAAATTTTGACACACACAAAGCACAGTGGAACAGACGGAATATGTCCATTTGGCAACTGGTCAAACAGCCCCCCCCCCCCACATACTTTGAAGAAAAGAAATCCGCCAAGGTTTGATGTGATGCTAATGTAGAAAATGGGACATGCATGGTAGATACTAGGGTGACCATTCCTTCCGAGCGTTCTCGAGAAATCCTATGAGCGAGCGAGCAAGCAAGCGAGCGCTGTTGCAAGCCAAGCTGCGGGGGGGGGGGGGGGGGGGGGGGCTGGCTGGGCTTGCTGGGGGCTGCAAGTGGAGGTCTGTCTGCCATTCCCTGCTGGCGCACGCCGCCCCTTCCCCATCTTTGCTTCCTCATACTCAGACACCTTTTCAGTTGGCACAGGGGTCTTGTTCAAGCTGAAGGGAATGCGGGGTGCGGGGCTGACTTCCTCCCCAGGCTAAATCTTGGAGGAATTTTAAGAGGGACTAGGTGCGCCTTGCTAAGTTGGGCAGAAATCCCTGGGGGTGGGGGATGAGGGGAGTGGCTCTCTGACCCCCATGAGCGACTGCCGAAACCTTGGCCAGGGGCCGGAAGGGCCGTTCAGCCGCTCTGCGCAGCTGGGCCCTGCGGGCAGAACCCCGTCTGCCCACGTGTGGCTGCCTGCGCGGACTGGTGTGAACCCCGAGCGGGAGGTGGGGCTGCCACGGCTGAACACCTCGGACTCCTCTGGGGCAAGCCACACAAGCAGTGCGGGACGGGCCTCTTGGGGCTGAGGAAACCGTGGGGCAGGAAGTGCCGGCCTGCAGTGCTGGCACGGGTGAGCAGCGGCTCCCGCGGACGGCAACAAGCGGCGACGGGGGGTCCTTCCCGGCACTGCCAGGGGCCGAGGAGGGTGTCTCCCGGCACAAGCATCACGAGCTGCTTCCTGCTGACCCTGGCCGAAGGCCTCCAGCCAGCCAGCGAGGCGCGAGGCGGCCCCTCTCCCCGGGATAGACAGCAATGCGGGGGCATTTGGCTCTGTGCCCGGGCCTACATGCCCCATGAGGCCACTGGGCCAAATCACAGAGGGGGCAGGCCCTGCTTGCCGGCACCCCTTTGCCAGGGGGTTCCACTGGGCCTCCCAGGTGCCGGCCGCTGGGGTGGGGGCTGCAGCCCTCCCGTCCTGTCCTCCTGGGGGCATCCCAGAGGCCTTGCTTCAGCCACGATGTAGAAGGCAGGAGAGGCGTAGGCAGCAAATGTGGGTCATCGATCGATCGATCGATCGATCGATCCCCATTGAGCTGCTGGAGTGGCGTGGTTCGAGCACCCCACTCCGGGAACAGGGAGGGCTCGCCTTGGCCCAGCATCACTGCCAGAGCTTCCTCCAGAGGATCCCGGGCCGCGCACTTTGACATGGGCTCAGAAAATGCTCTGTGAGAGACCCTTCCTCCACCCGCAGGCCGTGATCCCTGGGAAGCGCCTGTCGGACCGGAGGGGCACCAAGGCGTGGGCAGGACCCGCTCTACCGGGTTTCCCAGGGAGCCGCTTGCGTTCCACCTTCTGGACCATGTGGAAAGCCAGCCGTCCTTGCCCCCACCCCCGGGCTGCACGCGGGGAAGCTCTGCCGGCCGAGGGCTGCCAGCGGGCACGGTCTGCTTCCAGCCCCCTGCCCTCACCCAGGGCTGCCAGTCTACGTGCCGCATGGGTGCAGGTTCCCCCCTCCTGCCGGGGAAGGAACCACGGCGAGGGAGGGCAGGCAGGGCGTGGAGGGCGAGGGGCGAGCCCTCTCCGGCTCGGACTAGCCACGCCGTTCCCCCGCTCTCCCCCCCGCCGCCCGCCTGGGCTGCCCCGGCCCCCTCCACTTGGCTGCAGGCTCCCCAGGGACCGGCGCCCTGTGAGCCGGCGGCTCCCCCTCGAGGGGACGGCACCGCAACGCCGCTCAGCCGTGCTCTGGGCTCTGAAATATGGTCATGCTAGTATCACCGCAAAGGAAATCCAAGCTGCCAGACCAGATGGTGACGGGTGCGCGTGGTGATGAGAAGAATGAGGATGGTCTACAGCGGCTACTTAGCTCTCGACTTCAGGCTTAAAAAACTCAGAGTTAACAAAGGAAAATCCTTCAAATTCTGATTGGTCAATGTTCCTGATGACTTCCTGGTCAGGTGGTGTTAAGACAGGTGGGTGACGAGTGAAAAACCGGTCGAAGTTTTCAGCATTTCGTCCACACTATGAGAGGGGAAGAAAAGAACTCATGGTAGGTGGCAAAAAGGGAAACGAAAGCATCCAAAAGCAAAAGCTAGATGCGGTTTGCTGTGTGCCGCAACCCCCGTCCCTCGGCTCAGCAAAACAGTTCAAATGAGCAAACGGAGAGAAAGGAAAGAACAACCAAAAATGCAAAAGACTCGTGGCTCCTCTGGCAGAGGGTGAGCTCAATCGCAGCTGCGGTGCGATCTGGGCACGGACGTGCTGCGAGCCGGGATGCTGCCAGCCAGCCTTGCGGCAAGTAATCGCGGGGAAAGGATGAGATGAGGCAGCGATTACTTGCAGGCCTCTGCCAGCCACATGCACTGCCGCCCCTGTCCCAGGACACGCCCCGGCCTGCCTGGCGGACTCTCCCTCCCTCAGAGAACGAACGAGCACACCGCTTGCTCGGGACGCCCTCGCGCTCCGTCTCAGCCACGCTCCTGCCCGGGCATTGCCAGACACGTGCCGGGCCCGGAGTGCCACCTTGCAGGGACCCACGAGGGAACGGCAGCCGCGCCTGCCCCCCGAGACCTGCCCTTCAAGCCCTCTCCTGCAGCTCCTGAAGACACGAGGGTGCGCTCGCCCTGGCCGGCAGCGGAGGCCTGTGGTGGCGCGCTGCTTGTCCTGGCCGGCTGAGCCAGCGCCGCTGGGAAGAGCGCCAGAGGGAGGGAAGGCCACCACCGAGAACAGGCCGGCGCTCCTCTGCCCACGGACAGTCCAGACAACTTGCGAGCCGCAGCGTTTGTGCTTAACCCTCCCTGCACAGTTCCAGGCAAAGTCACCTTTAGGAACCACCACACTCATTTTGCCAGCTCAGTGCGAATCTCCATGGCCAGCACAGCACCTAGGATATGGAGCCGGCGCAGTGCAGCGGCGTGTGGGCCTTGGAGGGCCACGGCCTGGCGTCCCAGCTCCCCACACCCCCGCTCCAGTCCCCACCCCCGTGTCCCATCCTCCACAGTACACACGGGCTTGACTGCTGGCACCGAGAAGGGAAGCCACACCACGGCCCATACAGAGAAAGGGTGAGCCCAAACATACAGCAACCCGCCCCCCCCACAAAGCTGTTTGCAGAAAAAGGGAACTGCGGGGACGCTGTTCCCACTCGCCAGTGCTGGCTGGAAGCAGGCCCGGCGGCAAGAGGGTTCCTGAGGGGGGCGCCACCAAGCCGCACGCCCGTGGCCCGGCAAGGCGGTGCGGAGGCCTGCAGGCCCCGCGGACAGCGGCCCCTTCTCCGGCCTGCCTCGCCAGAGGGGAAAGCCTGGCCCAGCCAGCAGCTCGGCTCCTGCAGTCCAGCGCCCAGCAACCCAGGAGCCCCAACGAGACCGCGCTCATTCTGCGTGGCGGCTTTTGAGGGGCTTCGCCCATCCATGGTATTTAACTTCCATTTGTGAGGAAGAACGGATTTGCATTTTTAACACACATAACAGCAGACTCTTAATTATTCAGGAGAAACACTTGCAAGCTGTCAAACCTATTCCGTTTCTCGCAACTCTTGAAGGGGCACTTGCAGGAGAGCATGTGCGACGCGGGGGCTGTGGCGCCTCCCCTCCCCACACGCTCATTGCGAGAAGCGCCACATCGGGCACCAAATGCCGCTGGCTCCAGACTGAGCCCACCAGGACCAGGACAAGGCCCAGCGTCCGGCTGGGCAGGGACCTTCAGGGCACGGGCGGGCCCTCTGACTGCAGCGGGGGGGGGGGGGCGAGGCCCCCGAGCGTTCTTCCACCGGGTTGCTCGCCGGAACTACTCCTTGGGTGCTGGCTGGGCGCCGGACTCGCCTTACTCCTGTGATCTGCCCCGGTGGGCAAAGCACCAGCACCAGCACTGAAACGGCTATCCTGCTCCTGCGTGCTGGACTCCGTCCGTTCTTCTATCTCCCCACTTGCTGAACGTACTTTTAAAAGCTTGGTCCCATGGGCAGGGCACGCCAGTCGAGCCTCCTCTGGCGTCTTACCCGAACAGAAGGTGGCGTGATCCCTGCCGGGCACCTGCCCTGCAGTCGAGTGGCGGCGCGGCAGGTGCGCTCATTCGCCAGTCGACCCGGCAGCATCATGGCCGTCTCGGTGCCTGCCGGCACCTCGTTCCTGCACGCCAGCGTCTCCAAGCCAGCTTTGCCCGCCTGCAGCCCGGTCACTTCTCACGCATCAGCAGCTTCTGGGCTTATACGAGCACGTACTCTCAGCACCTGCCTACGAACGATCGTGCTCCCTGGTGTGCAGAGACGTTGTCCGGCGCGCCCTCATCCAATCGCCGCAGCAGCAGCAGCAGCAGCGTCCACCTGTGAAGCAGCCCGAGCCCACGTGGGCAGGCCGGGCCGCTCTCCGCCTCCCCTTCCCGGTGCGAGTCGCAAGGCCGGAGTCCGGGCCCCTTCGCCACGGGCAAAGGCAGTGCCAGGAGGCGTCCCCCGGCCACTGGGCTTTGCTCCTCCTTGCGCCACAGGCAGGGCTGTCCTGCTAGCTTCTGCCAGTAAAACCTTGAGAAGGCAAACGCAGAGTCTTGCCATCTTCCGCGCAACAGGAAATTTTGATATAAGTATCTTGCAACATAAACACAGAGCAGAAAAACGGGATTTCCAATTAAGTGAACGGAATAAAGAATATTTAGGAATGACTTAATGATAAATTAACATGTGGTGTTCAGGTGGAAAAAGGGCTGCCAAACAAGAATAATTTTAATTACATCTGGGGGTTGCTCAGTGTACATATATTAATAAACGGGAAGGGTATTAAACCTTCATAGGATTCAGTGCAATTTTGGATGGGAAGGGGATCATCCTGAGAGAGGGGAAGCAGAGAAAGAAGTAAAGGAGGGGGGAATGCACATGAATAAGTGAGTATCGTGTAGCCGGCGGTCCCAGTGTGGGGGGGCGCCTTTTGTGTTTGGGAGCACATAGATTAATTATTAATCCTTTTGACACATTTATTTGTACTGTTAAGTTTTCCCCCTCCTTCTAAATGTTTTGCTGTTACGGACGTACTTCTGCATTGCACTGCATTGTTTTCATTTAATAACATTATTTGTAAAGGGCATGCTGACCCCTCTCGAGCCCCTGCCAGCCAGAAAGAGCACAGTGCTGTGGCACAGGGTCCGATGCGAGCCAGCAAATTCCCGCTTCTCATCTTGCCCCGCCATGAACAGCCAAGCCACGCTTTCCCCCCGCTTGGCTTATGACTCCCTTTCAGTTCTGGATTAATCATGCTCTTCTTCCTATGAGGGCTGTTGTAAGAATTCCCAAAACAGTAGAGGGAAAATGCGTGGAGTGCTGCGTGGCATGGCGCCCGTCACAGCCAGAGAAGGCTCTCACCCAAAGGGACACGTCTGGGGAGAGGGCAAGGGCCCCCTCTGCTCCCAGGGCACAAGGGCCAAGTGCGACCCCTGAGCAGAGGGGGCATATTTTTCATGTGGGAAAGATGCATATAGGAGACACTGGTGCAGGAGACGCTTTTGATCCGTGTGTGCACTGAATTTTGTCTTCCAAAGAAAAACGCATCGAGACCCCCGCTGGGGACTGCACACCAGGCGCCCTCTTGGCCATTTTCGCTCAGGACAGCCCCAGCACTGCGGAGAGCTGCTTCAAAGCACTTTCCATGGGAAGCAGGAGCTATTCATGCTCAGACGGGCAGCGCCTCCCACACAAGATCCAGAGATACACATCTCTCCTGAGAGCTGCAGGTCGTACAGAAAATGATCTTCCAAAGCGCACCCAATGACAAAGCTCCTCCGTGCGCCCCTCACTACTACGGGTGTGCGTGTGTTTATGTGTGCCTCTCTCTCCCCCTCATTCCGTCACAGGCCCGGCAGACGGGAGGCGCTCGCCAGTGCATCGCCTGGTCCAAGGAGAGCGGGCCAGGGCCGTGCCCTTTCCCGAAGGCTGCGTTGGCGGTGGCCCACCAGGTCCGTGCAGCGCTTGCTTTCCTCCATGGGGTCAGCACAGTCTGCATGTGCATCAAGGGCAAGCAGGTGGTCCTGAGGAGGACAAGGTGGGAGCACTGGAGCAGCGAGTGCCCAGACTCAAGAAGACGAAAGAGGGCTTTTAGACAGCAGCAGAACAGCTAAGAGCAGGAGAGAAGCAAGAAATGCCCCAGAGAGCTGAGGCAGAAGAAGAGAACCTTAGCCGGGTCATGCGCTCCAGCGCTGCATTACTCTAACAGTCAGGAGGTTCTTCCTGATGTCCAGCAAGGATCTGGGTTCCCGTAACTTGAGCCTGTTATTCCATATCCTGCACTCTGGGATGATCGAGAAGAGATCGTGTCCTAACCCTTTGTGGCAGCCTTCAGGAAACTCACAGGTCTTCTTCTGGGGGAAGACTGAGCCAAAGCAGGAATGGAACACTTCTGCCTTTTCTCTCACCTGCTATCATTTTGCCATCCACACTGAGGAAGACTTTTTCGTGGCTTTCACCGTCCCTCGCTGGCCTCAGTTCCCTCCTCGCGTTAGCCTGCTTGACACCATCGCTGCAGCCCCATGCCAGCTGCCTCCGTCACCCCTTTGCCGCCTGGTCTTCTCTGTTCTTCCCTCAGGCCCTGTTTGCTTCCAAGCAATCTCTAGGCCACCGCTTGTGCTTCGCTTGATGTCTTCCATCCCTTTTCTTGCTGGAATTGTTTACAATTGAGCCTTTAGAATTTCCCTTTTAAAAACTCCCGCCCTGCTTGGACTCCTTTTCTCATGAGAGTTGTTTGCCACGAGCGTTGCTAATCATTGTTCTGAGTTTATTAAAATTGGCTTTCTCAAAGTCCAGGGTGTGTGTGTGGCTACATTTGGTGTTTGCTTCCTTCAGAGTTGAGAATTCAAGCATGGCGAGGTCACTGTCCTCCCGCGTTCCTGTCGCAGCACTTTGCCCACTGGGACTTCCCTGTCGGTTAGCCAAGGACGGCGGTTTCTCTTGTTCCTTCCTCCACTTCTTGTTGGAGGAAGTTATCAGCAACACGTTAGGAATCTCTTGGAAGGGCACACCTGGCAGAATTTGTCTCCCATCAGATGGAAGGGAAACTGACCCCCCCCCCCCATAACAACATCATGGCTCCTCGAAACCCTGGCCATTGCTTTCCCGAAGTTTCATCCTTGCCTTCTCCTTGACTGGGTGATCAGTAACAGATTCCTACCACTGCATTCAATTCATCCCTTGTCCTCTCTCCCTGCTGTGGCCAAGCACCTTCTTTCCTGCCCTTGCAAGGTGCAGGCCATCCCTTGCCAGCCGCCCGTCTTCCAGGAACCACAGCCCGTGGTCCCAGAATCCAGACTTCACGTCAGCAGCACCTGCATGGCCAGGCATTCCCCTGAAGTCAGCAGCACCTTCATGGCCAGGCATTCCCCTGAAGTCCTTTTCTTTCCCAGTCTGTTCCTCTTCCAAGAACTGGAAAACTCTCTGGGCCCCCAAGTTCCTGACTCCCCTCCCTGCGGCGTCAGAGTCTGACGTGACTTCGCCGAGGCTGCTCCTGGCAGTGTCATCTGCATCGGGAGGAAGCGGCAGCCGCCTGGGGGTTCCAGGCGCCTTGGCGATCGGAGCTGCATCCCCCACCTGTCGTCACGGGGGCAGCACGGCCTGCGACCGATCGCACGGGTTCCCTGACCTCCTGCGCTTCCGTCCCGTGCCAGAGGGAGTCTCCCACGACGACCCCCACCTCAGCTCCTTGCTCTCACTGCCAATGCCTGCAGGACCGCGAGCCTCTTGGTCAGTGTGGCGTGGGGGGCTCGTGCCCTGCCCCAGCAGGCTGCCCTCCAGGCTCGTCCTCCGCCTCCACGGGGCAGCGCCTTCCCGTGCGCCCGTGCCACACTGCCGCCCCTTCCCAGGGAGCTGCTCCTCCTCTTCCGCCTCCGCCTGCTGCTGCCCCGGTAGCGCCTGCCCCGCTCGCCCGCTCGCCCGCTCGGAGCCGCTGCAGTCCCACCGCTCGGCCTCACAGCCCCTCGCCCTCCCTTGTCCCCTGGGGGTGGGCACTCACTGCTCCAGCGCTCCCGCTGTTCCTCTCGCGGGGCCCCCTGCCCGCACTTGGAGCCCCTGCAGGCCATGTTGACCTCAGGCAGGACAACACGGCGCACAGGTGTGCAGCCCTCCCCGCTGAGGGGCCTCCCCGGTCTGTGCTTCCGGCCGCCCTGTGCATTCCAGCTGGCTGGGTCTGCTGCAGCCCCTGGTACTCCCCCGCCTTCCCTGGAGGCTAACCACACAGCCCCACCAGTGCTTGGGAGGGTGTTGCAAGGAGGAAAACAAACCGGGGGGGGGGTGCTAAGGGGAAAGAAAAAGAGAGAAGTTCAGGACCTCCCCAGCTCTGCCTTCCCTGCGAAACTCTTGTTTGCTTGCTCCCTGGGAGCTTGGCTGCCTTCTCTGATCTGCTCAGCTGGGCGTCAGGAACCAGAATTAAGACACATTCTGCCTTATTACTCCTTTTCCAAAACCAAGTGCCATTCCTTTGTCTAAACATTGTGTGCGCCATCAAAACAGAGGGTTTCCCAAACACTAGGTTCTATGCGAAGGAAAGAAATGATTTGAATTAAAAAAGCGCATGCCTCATAATTATCACAACGCGAGGTGGTGCACAAGTGTGGAAAAGGGGCTTCCCCGGGCCCGCAACTGGCAACCGGTGCACAACAGGGCCAGGATCAGCCGTGTCTGTGCAGGTGGGCTCTCTCAGGCACAAGGTCGGCCTGTGGATCGAGTGTGTGCTTGCATGCGTTTGTGTGCGTGTGGGGGGGCACCTTGGGCCTTTCGCACAGCAACGCCAACCTCTCCCTGGCTCCAGCACAAGAAGCCTCATCCAAGGTTTTAGGAAGCCTGCAAGGACCACAGGAGCTGGGCTGCCACCAGAAACAGGGCAGAATGAGGGGAGGACGCGCCCAGCAAGCAGCGCAGCGCAGCGCAGCGGTGGGGAGCAGGCACTGACGCTTCTCTTCTGGGACTGAAACCCAGCAGGGCCTGCCACAACTCCGAGCACCGGAACAACGGAACGCTCTAGTCCTGGCTGAAGCCGCTTGCCCTCGGTGAGCCTGAGGTGGCGCCACTGCTTGGAGGAGAGCGACACCGCACGTCCGAGCACTCACACGGACTGGGCTCGCTGTTTCCGCAGCCCGGCCCTGGCATGGGCACGGCGCTGCCAGCAGAGGGGGCTGGGAGAGTTTCCCCTCTGCCAGGAGAACGGCGGGCCCTTCCCACGGCAGCTTGCGCATCAGTTGCCCACACGCAGGCCTTTTGCCTTTAGAGCCGCCACAGAAGCTCTGGGGAGACAGCAGAAGCCTCGACCCTCCACAGCACGACAGCTGGTGCCACGTTTGGCTTGCGCTCGTCAACCGGCCGCGTTACTCCTTCTGTTCCGCTGCCGAGGGGACTTGGCCATGAACGACTCAGACCTGCCGTATGCTGCAGAGCGGGCCGCTCAGACCCCCTTTTGGTCCCTCCATGACCTTGCGCACTGGATGCAGTGGAGAGACACGATATGCTGGGAAGAGAGCCACGGGCTCTGCTCCCCACACCCAGGCCAGGATTCCGGAGTTCCAGTGCCTGAGGACTGCACTCTTCTTGTGTCACAAACAGGTGACAATTTTGCCTGATTTGCAAGCAGGAACAGAGCCCTCATTCATCCAAAATGTCCCTGCGAGCTGCTAATCCAAAGAGTTTGTGCAGCTATTCTGTCTTTTCCTCCCTAAAGCACCTTCTGTGGGCGCAAAGGAGACAGACAAAGCAGTGGGGAAAAACAGAGGAAGCGCTGCCAGCAGAAGGCATTGCTGGGGTTGCCTGCAGAATTCCAGGAGTGAGGCAGGGCAACTGCACAATGAACGCCTCCTCTGGAAGCGGCTTCGTTCCCGGCAAGGCGAGCCTTCATCCCAGGCAAAGCAGCCCCGATGCAGACGCAGCGATGGCCTGAGGAAGGTGGCCCGGCCATCGGTGCACCAGAGGGGGGCTGTTTCCTTCCCTGCTGCAGCTGCGCGACAGTGCTGGCAGCGGAGGGCACCCGGGAGGGAAACGGAGAACTTACAGCTTTTGGCTTGAAGGGGGGCTGGATCTCCTTCCGTTCGAGCTTGTCCCAGTCGATGTAGCGGAAGAAGGCGTGCTCCTTGATGTCCCGCTCTCCCTCGGGGCCGCACCCCAAGCGCTTCGCCGGATGCTTGGTCATGAGCTGCGGGAGGGAGCAGGGAGAAGGCAGAGCTGTCGAGAGCACAGGGCGGCACGCGGCTGCGCCGGTAACCAGGCAAGCAACGGCCCCGCTGAGCCCTGGCCCCGGCAGGGCGCTCCGCCTGCACAAGCAATATCGCGTTCGAAGATGGAGGTGCCAAATCGCCACGCTCGAACCGCAACCTGAAGCACGTGCAGGGCTGCGGAGGAGCAAGCTGGGCTCGACAAACAAGCGGGCCGCTCGGCGCCCAATCGAGCTCTCCCATGAGCTGCCCGGGTGCCAGCCCTGGAGGAGGTGTGTGCTGCGGACGGGAGCGCCTCTGCTCCACCACTGCACCCGGCCGTGCTCTGCTCCAGACTGCAGGATCCACCGGGAGGGGCTGGACTCTCCTGAAAGAATCCCCCGTCTCAGTGGCTCCTCCCGGAGGGTGCAACTTCCAGCCACTTCCAAGCCAGGAAGGTGGCTTTGTACTTGGAAAGTGCACAACACGGACAACCGAAAAGCAATCAAGCCCCGAGGCTTAGAGAGGAAATCTCCTTTTCATTGGCACTGAGGCAGGGAGGGTGCCCGCCACGTCCGGCACTGAGGGCCTTTGTCTAATGAAACAGCCCTTTCTCAGGAGGAGAAAGGAGATGCAAATTATTACTGTGCATTATCAGAATGTGCCCTCTGCCCAAAGCCTCTCCGACAAGAAGGCAGGGGAAAGAGTCAACAGGGAGACGCAGAAGAGACACCAGTATCCTGACGGCACCCTTTGGCTCCCTCCCCAAGACAGGAGACGGGTGCCAAAGGATGCCCAGGGTGGACAAGCCAAGGGAGTAAGAAGCACGGCCCCATGGAAGCCGCACAAAGCCGCCCCTTCCAGGGTCTTGCACCAGCAGCTACGTTCTCGCTGGCTTAGTGAAGGGGTGAAGAGGCTGAACCGTGAACTGGGGATGGGGGGCCCTTCCGGTCCCTCCTCCCGCACGACACAGGCCCTCGCAGCCACACCTCCACAGCCGGGGGGCAGCTCCGAGGATGCCTGTCCGCTGCCTCGTGGCAGCGTCATGCTGGTGATGGGGGCAATGTGGCAAAATGGGCATGAACCCCACCCCCATTTGAGCAGGGTCCACCATTTCCTGAATTGCACATGGCCTCGCTCATGCATGCAAACGGCATTTCTCCCAGAAATCCACTTTGTCATACTTTACCCTGTGCGAAAAATGCACATTTTTCAGTTGGAAAAATGCATGCTTTTAAAAAGGTACATTTTGCCCCAATCCAAAAAAAAAAAAAAAAAGTGCTTTCACTTGGGAATGCAGGTCAGGCGACATGAGTTTCAGGGGGAGATTTGGAAAATCTCAGGGAGCCGGGATGCTGAACAGCCCTGCTCTGCCTCGGCATTTAGTAAAGAGCACAATTCCACCGGGGGTCTGGCTGGAGCCGCCCGTGAGACAAAGTGGGTGGCCGGGCAGTTGAGGAAGTAAATGCACCTGCGGTGGAGCCGGTGGCAGGGGGGACAGCAAGGGGGAAGAACGCAACGCTAGTTTTATAATAAAAATGCAACTATCCACAGGATTTCAGTTACTTGGATTATTTCAAGGACAGTAAGGGATAGATGGAAATTCGAGCTTCTTACTATAGAAGAAGCTCAAATTTCAAACTGTCCCATGTCGTGAGTGGAGCCGGCTGGAGCCAGGGGTCAGAGTAGATGGCCCAGGAGGCCCCTTCTGACTCCCTCTGTTTCTGTTTCTATAAAAGACTTTGGCGCTGCCAATCTAATAAAGAATTGCTTGCTGTGGCAAAAACAACTTGGTCTCGGCCTTGGAAACTCTTGTCTAGGCCCCATCTTGGCATGGCTAAAGATTTTCAGCACTGCTGGATGTGACCCCTTGGGGCAAGAACATCCAGAGGAAACAGGAAGTCACACCCTTTTTACTTTGCACGGAATTTGCACCACAGCACAAAAGGCCACATGCCTGGGCCTTTCGCACCCATGGGCACTATGCGCGCAAGAAAAGGGAGCATTCCAGCAGCCGCAACCAGCAAGCGGCACCCGTGGAAGGCGCTCAGAAGCAGGCTCCAAGGGGGCTTTCTCCTCGGTGTCCGGAGCTGGCGAACCAGCGGCCGAGGGAGGGCAGCAGGTCCTCTCCCACCCTGCAGGATCCCTGTCAGCACCTCCCGGGACGAGCACACTCTGAGCACGGGGCACGGACTCCCATGACTCAGGAGGAGGAGACCCCGCTTCCCTGCGCGCCACTCACCCCCTTGCAGATCGCCACGGCTTCCTTTGACATGGACTTGGGATAGGCCACGTTGTGCTCCATGATGGACTGGAAGAGCTCATCCTCATCCTCCCCCTCGAACGGTGCCTGCGGAATCGGGGAACAACGAGGGACGCTGTGTGTCATGGCGGGCGCCCGCTCTTCCTGGCTGCCCTCCCTTTCATAGCACCATTCTGTGGAGGAGCCTATAGGTCTTCCAAACGGCTAAAAAAGCACTCCAGCTCTCCTAATGCTTGTCCTCCCCTCCCCTCCCCACGCTCGCTCTTTCTCCAGAATGCTTTCTCCAGAATGGCACCCGAATTTCTTCTGCAAAATGCTCAGCAAACACTGCAAGCCAACAGAGTGTCCGCAGCAGCCGAACAGCCTTCGCTCTCTGTGATGCTGCCCGGCTCAATCTCGTTCAGAATTTGCGGCTGGGAGGGACAGGCCACGGCCCAAGAGCCCACCCTCAGCGCAGGGCTGAGAGCAGGCCCTTCCCCTCCCGTGGGCTTCTCTGATTGAGCAAAGACGTGCTCCCGAGGCTACTGGACCGCTCCTGGGGAGCTCTGGAGCCATTCCGGTGCAGTTACCTGTCCAGCCAGCATTTCGTACAGCAGGACGCCAAAGGCCCACCAGTCCACTGACTTCCCATACGGCTGGTAAGCGATGATCTGCAAGACAAGCAAGAGCACTTGAGTGGTAGGACAGAGCACACATGCACAGCCCGTGGCCTTGTGCCGCAAGGCAGGCGCACTCCAGCTGGGAATCCAGGCTGCTGTGACCAGCGGGGAGGGAGGGGACCTGTTGCCGTGTCCCCAGGGACCTGAGGCAGGGCGATCTGCTGTGCCACCACCCGCGGGCTGCCTTGGAAAGTGCCGCCCAGCCTCGCCCAGATTTAGGCGACATTTGTGCAAGCACCGCAAGGGAGAGGCGCGTTCTGGGCACTGTTCTTCCCGTCCCTGGAGGGCAGGGCCAGGCCGAGATGCCGGCCGCCACACTCCTCCCTGCGAGCAAATCGCTACTCGACAGGGCCTCGGCTGTTCGGGAGCACCAGACAGGCACCGCAGGCGCAAGACGGGGAGGCGCGTCACAGACTTCAGGGAGCACCATCCTCGCTCCTTAAGAGAGCGTATTTTATCTGCCGTCCGCATGTGACTTGGCGACCGCACCGCCGAGTGCCGATTTGCAGGCACAGACGGGGTCCTGGGATCAAAGTGCTCACATCCCTGCTCTTTTAGAAGACACATAACAAGCCTTTGACGGCAAATCAAGAGCTCTGCTGTGGGGGGAGCCATCCAGTCCCACATGGGTGAACCAGTTGCCCACAGGATCCGAAGCACGCCCGGGCGGAGGGGGGATGGGCACCGGCCCTCCTGCCAAGCACCCAGCAACATCTAACCCGATGCACAGACAGACTGGCCAGCGCCGGTCCTTTGAAACCAGCAGCCCCCTGAAGCCAGGCCAACACCACTTGAGCCAGAAAAACCAACAAGAGCACAAAGCTTTCTCTACAAACACACTGTGGAATAGCTGAGCCTTTACTGCCTGCCTGCCTGCCTGCCTGCTGCACCCCCTCCCATTCTGAGGGCACGAACGGAGCTCACTGGCCGAGTGCAGAGGAGGGCCTCCCAAGCTGCCCACACGCCACGGATGCGCCGGCCGTCTTTCCAGCAAGCTCAGTCCAAACCGTTTGGGGCTCTCTGAGTCCAAACTGGACTCAGAAAGGTGAACACAACTCATGCAGCGTTACTGACCCATGTCCAGGATGGCGGTGGCCAGGCCCACCCTTTACCGAGAGGGCCGTTGTTGGAATGACGGCCTAACATGGCAACAAGCTACTGCTTCCAAACGCCCAGGAGGATCTCTGGACAGGGACCGCAGCCCCACCTGGGACCGGCGGCACAACATCGTCCAAGTGGGAGGCTTCCGGCCCACCTGGCCCTGCACCGCCTCCAAAAGCCCGTTTAGGAGTTCCCGCAGGCGCCCCAGGGCAAAGAAATGGAAAGAAGCCTCAGCGCTGCACGCCAGCGACTAACCCCCACAGCACGGAGCAGATGCTGAGTAAGAGGCGAGAAGGAGCAACACTGGAGACTGAGGGTGCGACTGGGCTGAAACGGACGCTTCCCAGCAAAACCTTCGGGCATGGACCTGCCAGGAAGAACCAAAGCTACTTTCGCACCCGGCCAGGCCAACAGATGCCCTGGTTAGTGGTACCGGCAGTGCTGAGAGCTCCGTGGCAGGCCAGGCTGCGCTCCCCTCCCTGTTCTCCCGCACCCACCCTAAACCAGAAAAACCAGGGCTGTGCGCCCCAGATCCAGGCCCGAGCCCCGACTGGAATGGACCCAAGTAACCTGAGAAGCAGCAGAATCCTATGGATTCTGTAAGAAGCCCTTCAGCCTCTGATCCCCGATGCAAATCACCCAGGGAATAACAGGGCAGCAGCTGGCACTGAAATAAATAGATAAACCAATAAATCAGAGAAGGAGCCACTCAAAAATGACACAAGAACAGGCAAGGCTTTCTTGGAGTTAAGGAAAACTCTGAAGCTGGCAAGGAGAGGTGGAGGAGGAGGAGGAAGAGGAGGAGACGTCTGTGCTTGGAAGAGTTCCTTCCAAACCTGGTTGTTTGCCTCAACCCTGAGGTGTCACCATCTGCTACTTAATGCAAAACTGCCATACAGTTTATTCAGCCTAATTACAGATTTCTATTCCGAAAAGATCCATATATTCAAACATGAATGCAAATCGCACTGCAAAACCGCCACAGGCCCGGCCGAGCCCTTGGGTGGGCGGCCCCGTGCCCTCGCTCCGGCCCCATCCTGCCCCAGAGCCCTGAACGGGCACACTCAGTGTGGGCGCAGGGGCAGCCCCTCCTCAGCTGCCTCGGAGAGAGGGAAGAAGTCCTCCGAGGGGCCTCTGGGGCTGGCAGAGCAGTGGCCAAGAGGCGGTAGGGCGCCTGCAGTTCCTTGGGCCGCCGCGGGGGCCCTTCCGCCCAGGATCGTCTGCTCTGGGCAGACACACCGAGCCAGGCATTCCCACGGCCTGGTTATCGTCCCCACCCTGCTCTGAGCCTTTGTGAACGGCACCGGGTTGCATGGACACGTCAAGCTGATAGCGCTGGAGGAGCAGCTTCATGCGACGAGCACCCTCGGACTGGAGCACGCCCCGCTACGCACTCCGGGCTGAATGCAGCAGAGGCCGCCACTTCCGGCACCCAGCCCTTCCTCGGAGGCCTCCCCCCCCCCCGCTGCGGGGGCGTGCGCTCCCACCCAGGCCTCCCCCTCCTTGCCCCACCCTCTCCCTGCTGCACGGCACCGGCCTCTCCATCCCTCCCTGCCTTGTGCGGCCGGCTCGCCGCCACCACCACCACCGCCACGGATGAGGATGAGGATGACGCGCAGCAGCAGACAAAGGGAGGGGCGGCTGAGCGGAGCGGCCTTGGCACGCGCCCGCCTTGCCTGGGGCGCAGCGGCTCCCCTGGGAGGGCGCACCAGTCTGCGCTGGCTCATGGCCACCGCACCACGCGGGCCTCGGCTGCCCTCGAGGAAGTTCAAGATGCGCGAGCCACAATCAGTCCAGCAGCGCTCGCTCGCTCGGGACCCTTCAGCAGCAGCTGGGGGGCTGAGCAGGACCCAGGGGAGGGGGAGTGCGGCTGGGAGGAGCCGCACAGCCCCCACAGATGGGGGCCTCCAGTCCCCAGAGCTCTCCACAGGCCCCCTGGCTCTCTGCAGCTGGGCCTGAGGCCCCCTGGCCCTGGATGAGGAGGCCGCACCCGGCCCCAGGTTCAGGCTCGAATCGGCCCCGGCTGCAGGCTGGGGAAGGGCAGAGGAGAACGCACCTGCCCTTCCTGCAGGCAAGGAAAGGGGCGCCCACTCCCCAGCTGGTGTGGCCTCCGTCACCCCAGAGGAGACGCGGCTTTTCCTCGAGGGTTGGCAGAGCCCTCTTTTCACGCCCGGGGGCTCCCCCTGCTCTTGGAAGCCAGTCTGTGCCTGAGAGAAGGATGCGCAAGCGCACAGACTGCATGCCGAAAAGCCCTCGCCCGTGCGCCAGGGAGCGCAGGTGGGGCTGTGGGCGAGGGAGAAGGCGAGCGCCTCAGCACGCCTGGCACCACGCCAGGGTGTATCGCCCACCTGGAAGTACGTCCTTCTCTCCTCCCACTTTTCCACATTGCTTTTGGTAAGATACTGATTTTGTGTTTGTTTTACAAGGTACATTGTCTTGTTTCCTTTTCTTTGAAAAATGAAAAAAACTAGCAAGACTGATGAAAATGGGCCTTTTAGAGATGGCACCTAGTTACCCCCCAAAGGGAGACGGCCATTCATTCTGCTCCGAAGGCATTAATCATGCACGGAGACCCTGATTAATCTTGGCGGAAAAAGGGAAACCGTGCACGGCGCAGCGGGTGATCAGCCGCCTCCCGGGGAAGACGGCCGTGGCCTCCCCAGAAAAGCAGGAGGGTGGCTCCTCCCCGATCCACTGCCGGCCAGGGGCCCATAGGACAGGCCTTTTCAGGCCCTGCTGCTCACCGGGGAGCGGGGCCCCAGCAGGGGCAGAAGGCCTGCAGGAAGCTCACGTTGGATTTTCTCTGGCCTTTTTCTCCGACTCAGGAACAGGCCTGGCTCAGCCCCTCAGTCCCCCAGCAAAAGGGGCAGCCCCCACGGAAGCCTCTGCCCTGCTTGGAGTGTGCCTGCCCCACCAGCACACAGGCACAAGCCAGCCTGCCATGCCTGGCACGCTGCCCCCCACGCCCCCAGCCTGGCTCTCCACCCTCCCTGCCGTGCTTCAGGACATGCGACCCCGTGGCAGCCGCGGCGAGTCAAGAGAGCAGCCCCCTCCCTCCCCGCCACGTCCAGAGGAAGCCCGCAGCACGTGCTCCCCCCGTCTTTTGGGAGGAGCACCCCTTGGCACCCTGTGCTCCATCCCTGGGCCCCAGGCAGCACTGAGCAGACACGACATGAGGCTCGCGAACGCTCCCTCAGCTGCGCCTGAAACGCCCCCGCTTGGCCAACCAGCTTCCCTCCCTCCTGGGCTCCGGCCTGCTCCGCAGCAGCTCTGCGTCCGAGTTCACGGTGCGAACGTGCTTGCACGGCGCCCACCAGGAATCGCATCCAGGCAAGCGCCAGCAAGTGCATCCCCCTTCCACGCACGTGACTTGCAGCCCGTGTTTGAGCCGCAGGTTGTGCAGTGGGATTCCCCGGGCACTGGCAGACGTCCTCTGCGCATGGCTCGCTTCCCCAGTGAGAATGCGTTGCATGAGCCAAGAGAGCTGGATCCCAGCAGGGCTGCTGCAGCCCCACCCCAGGCATTCCCGGTGCAGCCCGGAAGCCCGCAGAGACCCCAGGGAGGGCCTGGCGTGCGCGTCTGCCCCCCTCCCGCACCTCGGGCGCAATGTAGTCCGGAGTGCCGCAGAAGGTCTTGGTGGTGACCCCGTCCCAGATGTTCTCTTTGCACATGCCAAAATCAGCAATCTTGATGTGTCCCTCGGAGTCCAGCATCACATTGTCGAGCTTCAGGTCTCTGCAGCATTCAAAACACGCAGCGGTTATGGAGGCTGGGCAGGAGGGAGGGAGGAGGGCTCCCAGGTGTTCAGATAAGGTCCTTGGCTAAGGGTGGGAGGAGCAGGGGGGCGGAGTGGGGCTGGGCACGGGCCTCTCCCAGGGGAGACCTGGCTAAAAGCTGGGTCAAAGGGCATCCACTTGGGCTTTTGGGAAGTGTCACGCAGGTGAACAGCACTGGTCTTTAAATCTGTTTGCCACGGTTTCTCTGGCCTGTGCTCTTTTTTGTTACGGCCAACGGCCAAGGAACATTGAAGGATTTTGTGTCTGGATGCTGCGGCACTTCCCTGCTCCAGCAAAAGCCCTGGAACAGAACTGCCCCGAGGCCCCCATCCCGGGCGGCTCTCACTGGCCAGGGTGAGTGGGGAGACTCCGACAACTGATTTTGGCTGCAACTGAAAGGCAACCAGCTATGAGACACATAGGTTTGCCCTCTGCCTCCCGGGCCAGGGCCCTTGTGAGATTTCGGGTGCCAAAGTAACTCAGGGGGCCTTGGCTGAAGCCTGAGTGTCCCATGCTGGGCAGCAGGATGTCCTTGGCCTTTGGAAGCCAACTGTGGCTGGGAGAGGGAGGGGCGCTCGGCAGGCCCAGAGACCTGGTGGGGCAGCGCAGGTGATCCCCTCCCTGCCTGCCCTTGCCCCGGTTTGTAGCCCTGCTAAATTGTGCCAGGAAGAGTTGCTGAACGGGGCCCCCAGAAGCGAATGTGCTGAAGAGAGATGGGGGGATGCCCCTTGTCCCTCGGGCACGCCGTGGAAGCGAAAGCGCTGCCGGCACGCTGCCCGCCTCGGCCCCAGGCCAGGACGCAGCTGGAGGGCAGAGCACCCTGGGGGCAGAGGGGTGTCCTTGGCAACTGTCGCCGGTGGGCGTAGGGGGTACTTGTCTGGCCAGTGCTCTTGCCATTACATTTTGGGTGCCACAGAAGGGGCTGCATTTTCATCTGTGAAATGCTGGGGGGACCGTAAGGGAGGATATGACACTTTTGCCAGTCTCCGGAGGGAGCCGACGGGCTGAGCTGCCTTTTGGCAGGGCTCCAGGGCTATTCTGGGAATGGGAAAACTCGGGAGATGAACCTGCTTCTACACAGGGGACTCCTGGCCAGGCCGGGGCCAGGGCCTTCTCCAAGATGCTGCAGAATGCTGAGCCACTGCACACGAAGTCGCAGGGTTTGCCCACACGGGGCAGGCCACCCTTCAAGGGCTTTCTTCCATCTCGCTAAGAGCCAGCGCCTCAAGGCCACTGAGTCGGCCTGCTTCCCCCAAAGAAGGAGCTGCTTCAAAGCAACGGGTGCCTGGAAACCTTCAGGGTGTGTTCCACCTGTCTGTGCAGCACAAGGGCGGCTGCCACGAAGCCCCCTGGAAAGCAGCCAGTGTTTGGGATGGCGGGACTATCAGCCTTGTGCTGAGGACCACTCGAATGGCCACCTTGCCTTTCTGGAAGCTGGGAAGGGAAAACTGGTACCTACCGATAAATGATTCCTTTGCTGTGCAAGAAGAAGAGCCCAAAGGCTATCTCAGCTGCATAAAACCTGCAATCGGAGATGGCAAATCAGGAATGCGGATAAAGAGCGCACGCTGCAAGGGGAACGTGCTGCCAACTAACTGCACAGAGTCCCCCAGAACGCCGCCCAGAGAGGGGGAAGGTCGGGCCGCCCGTCCCCCATGTGCCGTCCCACGGGGGCCTCTGCCCTCGCTCACTTCCCCAGCCTGGGCCCAGCGCACAGCTCCCGACGCCAGCAAACTTACACAGCATGCGGCTCCTTGAACCTCCCGACCTGCTGGATTTGATACATGAGATCGCCACCGTTCACATACTCCATTACGAAATACAGCCGGTCCTAGAGAGAGGAGGAGAGGAGCAAGACTGCATGGCAGAGAAACGGCCTGAGGCTGGCCTGCGGCACCTCTTCCCCCACAGCATCCTTGAACTGGGCAAGGGGTCTGCACTGGCGGTCCCAGAACGCTAAGCTCTCCCACTGCAGACGGTCGCTCCGGCTTGGGTGCTCTTTGTGGGCCTTTGCGGGCTCCTGCCTTCCCACCGTGCAAAAAAGTGCACGAAGGAGTCTTAATGGAAGCCAGGCCGCGTCCCTGGTCTTCCCTGGCCACATCTGGCAGCAGCCGCCTGCACAGAGAGGGAGTCAGATAGACACAGCTGGGCGCAGTTGGCCCTGCAGCCACCGCCAGGCCATTTCAGGTCTTAGAACCTGCCAGAGAAGCATTTTGCTGCCCTTCGGGAGTGCTGCAGAGTCCCCCTTGACACCCTTCCGCTCAGTTGGCTGTTTTCTGGCACTCTGGTAAAGCACACGGGAGCTGCTGATGGCCAAGAGGGGAGGGGGAGGCAGAAGGCAGTGCTGGAACTCGCAAGCTCGGTCCCTGGCGAGTAAGCCGATCGCAGCAGCGCGGGGGAAAACCCACCGCCTCCTCGCAATGGCAGACCAAGATCTGTAATCGGATCCCTTGCGACATCGCCAGACCATCCTTTGTGCTGCGATGGGGGCCAGGCCTGCATGTGCGGCCTGGGGGGGCAGCCCCATTCTTGACCTGAATTGCCCCTCTGGGGCTGCCCTTGGCATTTCTCTTTTGGAGATGAGCTTTTGGGAAAGGCAGTGCCTGCCGGATCCACTTCCCCTCCCCAGGATCCGGGCCACCCGGTGCTTCTCAGACGGACCACAGCCCCGCAATCCTGGAGCAAAAGGTCAATTCCCTTCCCACCCCAGATGGAGATGCCAGTTTCCCCCAAGTCGGTCGACGGACAGGCCCCCCCCCTGCCCCCACCCCCGGCCAGGCCCTTCGTACCCAGGGCCTGTTAATACTCTCTGCTACAAACCTTGACTGCGTTACCCACAGGCAGGTCTCCGAGAACTAATCCTCTGCCGACACACTTCAGATGTCAACGGAGACCACGTGGCACAGCCTCGCCAAGCTTCACGAGGCCGCCTACACAACGAGCAGCCCCCCGCCTGATTGGCAGCAGGTGCGCTTGGCTCGATCGGGCGGCTGGGATGGCATTTCGGCTGAGCTGCGTGCCCACAAATGTGGGGGGGCGGGGGGGCTTCTTCCCTGTTTGACAGCCCACCCAGATGGCTGCCTAGCAGTGACAGTTCCACGGGCGAGGCACCTCCTCAGCCCCAGAAATCCCTAGAAGGCGATTATTCGCCGCTCGAGGTGAGGAAGAGCAGAAGGTAAAGGCGACCGGCTGGCAAATGAGGCCCAGCAGGGAGCGTGATTCTGGGTCATTCAACAATAGCCCTGCGCTGAGCTGCTGGAACCGCCGACCTGCATCCAGACGGGTGAGGCTGATGGGGAAGGTCACCCCCCGTGTAGCTCAGGGCACCCCGGAGGGAACTGGCCTGCGACCTGAGCCCCCACGGCAAGCCAAGGGAAAAACAGGGCAGGCCTCAGAAGCCCGAGCCTGCCCCCACTGCTGCCAGGATGGGTAGCTTCCCAAAACGTATCTGGGGGGAACCGGGCTCCTCAGAAGCCTATTAGGGGCCCCAGCGAGACGCCAAACGGACACAAGCTTCCTGCTTATGTTCCTTCATCCCCCGGGTGCAGAGCTCCATGGGAGCCATCCAAGATGCCCCTCATGGGACACCGAAGCCCAGCATCTGCCAGCAACTGAGGCTGTGCCCTCTAACACATCCCGGAACCCTCTGCCACATGCTGGAGTCTCACGGCGGCACTTGGGGGCCTGGCAGGCAAGCCCGGGGAGGCCTTCCGGACAGCATTGCAGCAGCTGACAGCACCTGCCTTGTGGAAGCATCAGTGGATGCCCGGCATCTCCTCCTCCTCCTTTGACCTTCGGCCCCCCAGCCATTCCCTTCAGTCGTGATAGCCCCTCCCTGCCCTTCTTCCCAGGAGCACCGAGTTGCTCCTGCCAGCAGAGCCCATGAGATTTCCTCCTGGGTCCTCCTGCCCATCTGTCCGACTGCATGGCTCCTTCTGCCCCTGTCCCTTGGCCGGCCGCTGCCTCGGGGGTTGCGGCCTTCACCCCGCCTGCCACCGGGCGCCCGTTGTCCCTCGCCCCGCCACGGGCTCTGCAAGCCAGCCCCTCAGGCTGCCCATCGTGAGCATCTTCAGTCCCGGAGCCCTGGATGGGGTTTCCACATGTGCCCACACAGAAGCTACTATCTGGATGATCGCGCTGGGAACCGTAGGAAATCCAGCATGGAAGTGTCGGCTTGATGGCGCTCACCATGGTCTGGAAGCAAGAGTGGAGCTGTGTGAGGAACGGCGGCTTCCCGGCCAGGGCGAGGACTCGCTTCTCCACCATGGTGCACTCCACGTCATCATCCTGAATGACCACGTCCTTCTTCAGGATCTTCACAGCGTACAGTTCGTCAGTGCCCTTCCGCTCGGAAAGCATCACCTGGGGCAGCCAAGGGGGAGAGGCAGAGGGGCTGAGCACAGCTCCTGTCGCTGGGGCTGGCGCTCCAAAGCATCAGCTCACGACGGCCGGTCCCCGCACGCCGTGCCGCTCGCCCCCCCGACCACGCGTGGCACGATGCGTGAAGGGGCGCATGGGAAAGGATGGGCTAGGCCCCAGCGCCATCCCGCCACTGAAGCGCCCGTCGGCCACCCCCCGCCCGCAGCGGGAGCGCCTGGGCAGCATGCGAGGGGCCACTGCGCCGGCCTCTCAGCTCTCCCACGGACGAGGGCCGCATGCATGCCTCCGGATGCACGGGGGGCCCCTTCTCCAGAGGGGCCCTTCCGCCACGGGGGCACGCACAGCAACCCCGCTGCAGCCCTGGGGCGGGGCTGGCCGTGCGGCACTCCCCTGTGCACATGCGGAGAAGTCACCCTGCAGGGGTGCAAATGCCGGGAGGACCCTCCTTGCCCTCAACCAAAGAGGAGATGCAGGGACCTCTCAGGACGCAGGGAGGGAGCGACTCACAGCAGAGAGCAGCCTGGAGCGCCCCTCCCCAGGACCAGGTGCCCAGGGGGACCCGGGAACGAACCCCGGCCCGGTGGCGAGGTACGCTCCCCTCTGCCCTCCAGCGCATGCAAGCCCCAGCACCGGCCTGGGCCCAGGCTGCAGGAAAGGCGGCACGGATCGGACAGCAGATCCACCGCCTTGCCTCTGGGGGGGAGCGGGAGCGCTGCCACAGGAGGAGCTGCTCCTTGGCCCTGCTCGCGGTAAGGGCGCAGGGAAGCAAGCAGCCCTGCGCCCTCCTCGAGCGACGGGGTCCTTGATCCCTCTCTGCAGAGGGACCACACGGGCAGACACGCCTGGGGACGGCGCTGGGAGCGGAAAGGCGCGTCCGGAGGCCATTGCCCTGGCGAGCGCCAGCCCCGCGAGCCTCTGCAGAGGCTGCCGCCCACCCTGCCGGCGCCTGATGCCGCAGCAGTGGCCGCGGGGACGTCTGCCACAGTGCTCGGTGTCTCCTCCGCCGCCGCTCAGGCTGCTGCCTGCAATGGACCCAGCAGCTGCGAGTTCTCGGCACGGCTTTGGGGGTCTCAAGCCACAGCAAATGCAGCCCGCTGAACGAGCGGTGGGCCATGGGAGCTCCTCATCGCCCAGCAAACTGGGAGCAGAGACGCTGCAGTGCTGGGGAATGCAGAGTGCTTGAGCTCGATGGGCCTCCCTCCCGCCCGCCTGCCTGCAATCTGGCCAGGAACAGTCCGAGTTGCGCTTCTGTCCTGGACCGAAAAGCACAAGGGACATGAGCACCCATGGCGTGATTTGCAGAAACTACATTTGTGCAAGGTGGAAGTTGGAAACTATGTTATTCTAGCTTAAGTAACATAATTTTCAGACTTGTACAAATAGCTCTAGTGCAATTATGCAAATCACGTGAATTGCACAAACACCCCCCAGCCCGTGTCTTTCTTCTTCTTCAACGTGCACAAGCTGCAGCCTGTCCAGAGCTGGTCCTCTTCAAGCTGGTTTGGCTTGCACAGTCAGAAGCTGATGCCGGCGCAGGACTGACAAGCTTCTCAGCACATCCCTCGTGAGGGCGGCCACGGCTTCCTCTCTCGTGGCTTGCAATGACGGGGGGG
>NW_025336386.1:870053-884878 GCF_004798865.1 Varanus komodoensis
CCCCCCCCCCCGCCGCCCCACAGCAGAGCAGCGCTTGAGCTGGTCCCAAGCTGGCCGTGCCTCTTGCTCATCCGCCTCTCGCATTTTCAGACAGTCCCAGCAACCTGCAGCTTTATTCATTATAGCAATCGAGTGCTCCGGGGCTTCCTGCCAACTTAATTTTCCATCTTTAATCACATCAACCTGAAGGACGGCTCCTGAGAAATGCCAGTGCCACCCTGCCAATGGTTAAGAGGCTGGGGGAAATAAATACTTTGAAAATAAAGGCTGTCACCCCCACCCACCTGCTCAAAATACAAAGAAACCGGCACACTCCCTGCCGGCAAATCATTTCCCGCACCCAGGAGGCCATGGGTGGGAACGCGCCACGCGAACAACGCCTCCCTGCAGCGGCCCACCCTGTCCTGCCGGAGCCCCCCACTCCACCCGGGAGGCCTAGCTTGGCTTCGGGGTCTCTCTCCCGTGCCCCAGGTCTGAGGGCCGTCTTGGGGAAAAACTGAATCTTGCCCGTGTCCACTAGAAGGTCCAGTGCATTTTACTTTGGGAAAAGAAGGGCAGTGGCTGCTTTGGGAGGCCCACCCCCGGATGGCCAGGGAGGAGGAGACCCAGGGCAGCACCTGCCCAGGGATCCCAAAAGCCGAGCTTTTTCTGGCACATCAAGCAGACCCCTCAGAGCACCGGGGGGATTATGGACGCAGGCAAAACTGGGTGATGAGGCCCCATCCAGCGGCACCAAGGGGCCGAAACGGCACACGGTCAGACATGCACAAGGAGGGAGGAGTAACCAACCCCAGTCCGAACGCTATGCGTTCTCCTCGAGGGATTAAGCCACCCCAAAAACCCCTCCCCACAGATCCCTGCTCAAGCCGCAGAGAGAGGGCTGCACAAATTAGTCGCACAGTTTGTCTCAAAAAAGATTAAACGCAGTTCTGCTGCTATGAAACTAATGCTAAATAAGGACAGCCACAAATAGCTCCGGGTAGCTGCCAGCCAGGCTTCCACCACCTGGCCCACTCCAAAGGCGTGGGACTGCAACGCCCACCATCCCTGGCCCCTCCCTGGCCATGCAGCTGGAGGGGGAAGCTGCTGGCCATGGAAGGCCGCGGGATGTGCACCCGCATGGCCGCCTTTGCCGCTGGACGCCTGTGCATTCCACCCGGCTCCTGTAGCCATGCCCATCCCAGAAAGGGGACACCGGAGGAGCCCCGACTCCGAGTGAGGCCGCATGTCACCGCACGTCCGGCCCCCCACTCCCTGCAGTGATGCAGCTGCAGCAGGCCCCCGCCCCCTTGCCTCCCCTCGCTGCCTCGGATCAGGCGCCTGCTCCCCACCCTGCCTGCCTCCCGTCCTGGGCCTTTGGCAGGGCTGCAAGCACACCTCACTGTCGGGATGCGCAGGCCCAGGCCCTGGCGGCGGCCCTTTCCCCACAACGAGACTGCCTCCGGGCCAGCCAGCCACCCCACACAGGGCGGGGCCTGCCGGGGCCCAGGCCATGAGTGGGGGGCGGCCTGGAGGCCGTCAGCGGCTGCGGCTGGCAAGCACGAGAGGCAGTGCCAGGGGCGTCACCGGCCTCCCGAGCCTGAGGCGAAGGTGCGCGCCCGAGTGCGAGCCCCGCCTGGCTGGGAGCAGCACTGCTCCGGAGGGCACCTCTTCAGCCCAGCACCACGAGCACCACCTGCGCCCCTCCCCACCGTGCCAGCTCTAAGGGGGGCCACCCAGGGGAGCCCCCGACCGCAAAATGGTCCCCTCGCCGAGGCCCCCCGGGGACAACCCTTCCGTCCCTTTGGGGTCAGGCCAAGGCGCCTTCGGTGCTGAGGCGTCCAAGGCGCTCCTGGCTCTCCGCTGCCCGATGGGGACACCCCGCCCGGGGCCGTTCGCAGATCAGCCGCATGCATGAAACAGCTCTCCCGGCTGCTGGGCTCTTTCTGAGTCGTGCATTTCAGAGAATCGTTGCCTTCTTCTAAGCTCCTAGTCCAGAAAATGTTATAAGCCAGCAGAAAGCTGAGCCTTAGCACTACCTGGAGCAGGGGGCAGCCCCTCCCCCCAAATGTGGTGATCCAGCCCCTCCCATCCAATCCCCCCCCCCCCCCAGGGTCTACAGAGACCTTCCACAGATCCCCACAGTGACCCAAGCACCGGCATGGTGCAGGGGGGCATGTCAGGCATTGCCCGGCTTGACCCATCCTGCTGGCAGAAGCAGCCAGGTGCTCCTGCAGCCGCTCTGCCTGGCGCTGCAGCTTCCCAGAGCAGCGCATGCGTGCTGGGGGAATGGAGAGACGGCAGGGTCGACTCCCCCCTCCCCGCCGTCTCGGCACCCCCACAGGTTCCATGACAGATCCTGCCAGCCCAGCCCGGGGCGACCTGTGGCCAGGCTTCCTCCCTCCCCTGAGGCTCCTGTTTGCAATTCATGACCACGCGCTGGCTACACGAGTAGCGCACTAATCCAGCAGACGCAGGGCCTGCTGCCCACGTGTTTCCCTCTGCAGCTCCTGCAGAAATAAGCTCGTTCAGCCAGAACAGCCGCAAATGGCCGCTGCGCTTCACCGGCAACGGAATCGAAGGCGCCCGTTCCTGCAGGGAGGCCGCAAGAGCAGAAATCCACCCCGATCGCTGCGAAGCAGCCTGCGCAAGGGAGGGCACTCCAGGGCCGGGGTGCGCCGCCGTGGGAGCTGTCCCTCCAGAGCCCGTTTTGTGTGGCGCCCTGGGCTCTCTCCTTTCCACCCCTCTGCCTTTTCAGCGCTGCCTCCAACCGTGGCCCATGAGTCACCCGGGACGGGGGCCACCGTCCCACTGGGGGCCAGGGCAGGAGCTCTTCTCGGCACGCCGGCCGAGCACGGAGCTGCCGGCTTCTGGCCCTCGGCAGCTGCCCCAGCGGGAGGAGCAGGCTGGACGAGGCGGGCCGCCGCGCTGCCCCCGCGTCGCTGGCTGGGCAGGGAGCTGCCTCTGTCCGGACCAGCCCGGCCAGCTCCCCGGGCCACAAGGGCCCTCAGCCCATCCAGGAGGGGCCACGCCGAGGCCCCCTGCAAGAGCAGCCCTGCAAGTCGGGGTGGGCCCGGGACCCACGTGTGGGGCAGAGGCGGCCTTCTGGAGTAGGAAGGGATGCTCTGAGTGACCACGAGCCAGGATGGGAAACAAACCGCGCTGCAGCCCCGCAGGGGTGCAGGCGGCCACTGTGGGCTGGAAGCCAAGCCGTGGTCCTCGCACGCCCGCTGCCCTCTGGTGCAGCACAGACGGAGCGAAACCCGCCGGCACCATCCAGCCTGCCCGGCGAAGCCCACCCCTTAATCTGGCTGCAACGCTGCAGTCCCTGCTGTCGGCCCAGCAACCTCGCAGGGCCGGCGTTGTCTTTCTTCAGACTTCCGCTTATATGCCACCTACTACCAAAGTCTCAAGGCACCTTACAATAAAAGATAAATATACATATAACAATGAATAAAGAATAAAACTTCATCATCAAAATGTAAAACCTAACCAAGTCACAACAGAGCTAGCAGTGAGAAGCGGGCAGGATCAATTGCTAGAAAAGATATTAAAAGGGAACGCTTCTGCCTGGCGCTGAAACAGCAACACAGACGGTGCCAGGCGGATGCCCTGGGGAGGCTCTTCCAGAGGCAAGGAGCAGGCGCTGAGAAGGCCCTTCGACTCTTTGCCATCCCTCTCACCCCTCTGAGGGGTGGCTCCTTGAGAAGGGCCTCCTAGCCAGATCTTAAAGGACGGGCGAGTTCCTATGAAGGCAGGCAGTCCTTCAGGTAGCCAGGCCCTAAGCTCTATACATCCCAACAAGCCCCTTGCATTGCTCCGTCCAGAAGCTGCAGACCGGGCACGCCTTGACCGCAATGCGATGATACGCCTTCCCCACACACCCCTGCGCCGGTGTGGAAGAGCTCTCTCACCCACAGAGGAAAGCACTTTTGCACAGGGCGGCGCCACGCTCAGGACTCGGACATCCGGATGAGAGAGCCGCTGCTCCTGAGTGAGGCCTCTTGGCCCTTTGCTGCCCCGTGGAGGCTGGGAAGGTTCTGTCTCCATTGATCCCAAGCTCAGCCTCTGCTCCGAGCTGCCCTCCGAGCGGCCGCCTACGCGGAGCAGTTCGAGCCACGGTGCTGGAGAAGCGCAGAGAGCAGCGAGAGGCTCTGCCCCCCAGGACCTACGTGCTCGGGAAAAGCGGCCGCGGGGGCAGCTGGATGGGGCACGAGCCCGGCCGGCCCTCCCCTCACCCCACACTGGCAGGTGGCGCGGGCGACCCACCTTCCCGAAGCTGCCTTTGCCCAGCACCATCAGGAAGTTGAAGTCAGACAGCTTCATGCGGTCCCGGTTCCCGTTGTTGTCGAACTTGGAGACTGCGTTGGACGGCTTCTCCTCCACCGCCTTTGATCCGGGGCCAATCCTTGCTCTCTGAAAGGGAAAGGCCTTCATTTTTAAGGAGCGAGGGGAGCCGACGGACGGTTCCCTGGAGAAAGGGGATTTCAGCTCATGTCCCAGCTCCAGCGCTGTGCACACCCAAGGGCCTCTTCAAACGTTCTGGAGAAGGATAGGGGAGACCCTGAGGTGCCGAGTGGGCCAACTCGGCACAACGAACTGCCACAGAAAATGAATCCATCATCCTTCTCCCCTCTGAAGAGGAGGAGACGCTGAGGAAGTGCTGCTTGATAGGTGCGATATCTCAGAGCAGCAGGTAAACGGGAGGTGCTGCTCCAGAGCTGCCCCTGCCCAGCTGCTTTGCCAGCTCCCCCCCCCCCCCACTGCTTCCTCCCCTTGCACTCACGCGCAAGCTTCCATCTTAATGGGTTTGCTGGCCAGCCTTCCAGCATCCCTTCCCAAGCAAGGGAATGGTGCGCAGCAGTGCTCCAGGAGAGCACTCCAGGTGGGCGAGGCGGGGCTCACCTGCACCACAGTGGCCAAAAGCAGCTGCTCTGTTGGACTCGGAAGGTGGCGAACTGGAGCCAGGAAAAAAAGGGGGTGGCCAGAGAACGGGGCGCCTCTGCCAGCCTTTCTCTCCGAGCAACAGATCCACCTTGCACACAGCGGTGAGGAGGGAGCTCTGCGTGCCCACTGGACGGAGGGAGGGCCAAACTGGGGCAGCATTATTTGCAGGTTTCGCCTTGATGGCTTGTCCGGAAAATTAAGTCCGTCGAGGGAAGGGGCCAGCTGGCTTGGGGCATGGTGCGAAGAGGCAGCGCCAGCCGACGGCCCCTGCCCGGCCTCGCCTGCCCTCTGCCTTGCTGGTGCAGCCTTGACTGGCCCCGCTGGAGGGGGCTCCTGGCGGTGTGAGGCAGGGCCGGGCCGGGCCGGGCCGTCCGACCCTTCACAAAGACACCACTGCTCCTTCTCACTCTGCACGCCCCATGGCGATGGCAGTGTGTTCCCTTCTTCCAGCTTCCCATGTTATCTGGAAGCAGTCTGCAGCCTGGAAATCTGAGCACCGTTTTAAAAATTCATCTGAGCAGCCCAGCCTGCCCCGGCACGGCCAAAGCACGCCTGCACCGCCTCACCTCCGCTCCACACTCCTCCACGGTCTGGTGGCTCGCTAATTTACTGGCTCGCAAGGAGTTATACGGCAGAGGAAGAGAGCGAGAGAGAGCCTTGCCTCATAATTTATTCCTTTCAATTCCTGAAAAAACATGCCACCTTGCCGGAGCCTGCCCGCAGCTCCACCACACGAGGCCATCAAGCCGATCCTGGGGGCCAGCTGGGACGGGCTTGGGGGCCGGGGGCCAGGCCTGCTGCCTGGCACAAGCCCTTCCTCCACCTCCGTCTGGAATGCCCTTTGCACTTCCATTCTGGGATGAGGACCAGGGTGGGTTTCCCTGTGGCTAAGCTGAAGCACAGGCACCGCACAGCAGCTCCCTTGCAGGTGTTGGAAGTTAAGGACCCCACAAAGAGCAGATCGGGGGGGGGGGGACTCCTTGGAGGCGCGACTGGCAGCATGGAGCAACTGCCGTTCAATATGCGGGGCACTGCGGGCGGGTTAACTGGGGCTCAGGGCAGATGGGCCTCAGGCCCCCCAGGCAAAAAGGTTCCGCTTTCCTTGGAAATGCTCAGAAGCCTCTGGGTTGAATGCAGGTCGTGCCACAGCTCCCCTCGCACCATTGTGGGCCTGCTCAGAAAAGCCTTAAATGGAGGCGTTGGGGGGTGGGGGTGAAGCAGGATCGTGTCCAGGGATTCCCCAGGCCCAGTTCCCAGGATTCTTTGTGAGCATCCATGATGCTTAAGCTCCGACTGGTGCCTCCTGAGGCTAAGTGGGCATCTTTCCAAACTGAAGTGAGCCCAGAACAAACCTTCAGGCCCATATCGAGAAACACGGGCAGAGCTTCTTCCTTCGTTAGGCTCTGCCCAAAGACCGGTTGTGACTGGTGGGGCAGCGGCGCAGGGACGGGCTTCTCCCACACGGGGCTCCACTCACTGTGCTCTGCCCAGGAGGCAAGGATGGGTGGGGGGCAGCCCTTCCTCCGAAATCACCTGGCTGCGGGATCAGGATTTCACCTGCACCTGCCGAGCCCGCACCTGCCCTCCTGGCCCTCGGCAGGCTTTGTGCCAGGGGCTGCCTCTGTGCCGCGTGCCGCTTTCACACATGCTTCTCCCCCAGTTTAGAGGGGATGGGAAGCCAACCGGTCCCCCATGACTCCTGCGCGGCATGGGCCACTGCATCGCTGCTGGAAGCGCTCCAGCTCCAGGGCGTCTGAGGCTGCCCGCGACTTTCCCAGGAACGGTCCACGGGGAACGGTCTCGGAAGCATTCTAAGCTGGGCCATTTCGCAAAGTGCCCGAAGGCCGTCCAGGCGGACCGTGGCCCCCCGTGAGGGCCCCCACAGCTGCCCACGGCAGAGGCGACCCCCGCGTGGGAGCCCTTCGCAGAGCCCGGCTTCTGCCGTCTGGGGCCGCGAGACCACAGCGCAGACGCCATGCTTCCAGCAGGGGCCGCCCGGGCCGGCGCCCCCCTGTTGGCCGCTCCGAGCGCGGGGAGCTGCGGGCCAGGAGCGAGGCTGCGGCAGGCAGCCTGGAGGGGCTCTCGGGTGAGAGAAGCCCAGAATGGGGGCACCCCTGAAGCCCCATCGCGTGCCGCCTGCAAAGGAAGCCAGCAGGTGACCCTCCGACGGGCAGCGCACGCCACAGAAGAGCCCCCGAGGGGCTACTCACCTCGAACTTCTGCCTGAGCTCTTCGTTGCCCTCCTCTCCCTCGGGTGGAACCGGGACGTTGAAGTACTCGCCCTCCTCCTGGCTCAGCAGCTTGAACCTGCACACAGAGGAGTGAGAAGCCACCTGGCCAGAGCCGGCGGCCGAGGCGGCCCCACATGGCTGTCCAGGGCCAGCGTGCTCCGTGGGGGCGGCCTCCTGCCGTGCACGCGGGGGCACTGCTGGGCGAGAGCCGAGACCTCCCTCGCGCCCACACCCAGCCACACGGGCTCTTGCTGCCGTCCCCCGTTCACAGGACAGTGTTGCGGTGCCTGGGGGAAGCCGACAGCACCCCCCCTTCAGACGCACTGAAAGCAGAAAGCGGGAAGGGGGAAGCATGCCTGGCACAGCCAGGGCAGGGTGAGTCACTTCGGGGGGGGGGGAGGCCGCTCTGCAAGGCGGGGGGGCAATGGCAGAGGAGGCAGGGACCGGATTCTGCAGAAAGCCCCCTCAAGGGAGCCAAGGGGGCTGTGGACCCCAGTCAAGGGCTGGCTTCCCGCCCCCAGTCCTGCTTTGACTCCTGTCCCCAGCGCCCCCACCCAGCCAGCGGGAAGCCACGGGCTGCTGCAGAAGAGCCAGCCGGGGGCTGCTTGGGGGAAGAGGGCTGCCTGGTAAAGAGCCGCCCGGAGAAGGAGAATGACGGGGTCGCGAGCCAGGGGAGGGGGGAGCGGGCCGGGGCAGAATTGGCAGACTCTGGAGCCCGGCTGCGCCACGCAGCCCCATCAGGTGTGGGCCACAGCCGGGAGCCAGGCAGTGGCTGGTAGGGAGGCCACGGCTCAGCCGAGCCACCTGGGAACCGGCGGGCCGCGCACTCCTCACGGACAGCTGCTTGCCGAGAGCAGCTCCGTCCATGAGGGCGGCAGGCCGAAGCGGCTCCCTTGCAGGTCCAAGTGGCCACCGCAAACCGCTCTGTTGGGGTTGCACTATGGGATGCTTCCCCTAAAAGGCTCGGCCCCAAACCAGCACGCAGAAGAGCGGGAGCACTGGAGCAGCCACCTCCGGCTCTGAGCCAGGACGGCCACGGGGAGCTGTGCACGCAGCACCCGCGGGGCACAGGGGTCTCCCAGTGAAAGGGGGTCAGAAACCCGGCCTGCAGCTGGAGGGCAGAACGAGCCATTCTCTGAGGCATGTGGCAGTTTCTGCTGCCTCAGACTAAGCTCAGCCCCATCAATGGGCTCGCGGGAGCTGTTGATCCGCAGAGCGGAGCGAACGGGCTCAGCTGCCTTTCTCCCTTTGCTGAAGCCCCTTGGAAATGAAAAATGCAAAGAAGACGCCCTCATCCCAGAGCTGATCTTAGCCAAACGCTGTGACAAGGAGAATTACTTAGATCTCCATTTACTGACTTTAAAAAATGCAACAAGGAGCTTTTTACCATATTTTACATGCTTTTTAAAGCGCACTAATGTTCCTGGTGGAGCTGAGCTAGAGGAAACTTGACAGGTGGCTACAAGCGCTTAAATGACATTTGCGATGGCTTTTCTTTCCCGGGGGCGGCCAGTGGGTGGGTGGGCAGGCCAGTTTCATGGTCTGCTACAGAGCCATAGAACCACAGAAGAGCAGAGCTGGAAGGGTCCAGAGGGCCACCTGCTCAGGGCAGGACTCCGAATTAAACCATCCCTCCCAGGGGGCTTCCAGCTGCACCTTGGATGCCTCCGGGTGGGAGAGACCACTGCCTCCCCATGTCGTTGGTTCCACTGTCGTACTGCTCTCCCTCCTAAGATCCAGCTGGAATCTGGCTTCCCATAACTTGAGCCCATTTTTCTGTGCCCTTTACTCTGGAATGATCAGGAAGCGATCCTGCCCTTCCCCTTTGTGACAGCCTTTCAAGTACTTGTCAAGTGCTATCACATCTCCCTTTAGTCTTCTCAAGGCTAAACGTGCCCAGTTCTCTCAAGCTCTCCTTATGGGGCTTTGTTTCCAGTCCCCGGGTCATCCCTGTTACCCTCCCCCAAACCCTTTCCAGCCTGCCTGCATCTCTCCTAAACGGTGGTGCCCAGAACTGGATGCAGGACTCCAGATGAGGCCTGACCAGTGTGGAGTAAAAGGGAGGTAGGACTTCACGGGATTTGGAAGTGATGCTTCTGTTAATGTAGCTTAAAATAGCATTTGCCCTTTTTGCAGCCACATCACATGGTTGACTCATTCAGCTTGGGATCCTCAAGCATTCCAAGATCCGTCTCACTCGCACTATTGCTGAGCCAAGTGTTCTCTGTCTTGCCATGATGCATCGGGTTCCTTTTTCCCAGGTGCAGAACTTGGCACTTGTCCCCCCTGAACGCCATTCTGTGGCTTCCAGCCCAGCACCCCAGCCTGTCAGGATCACCTTGGATCTTCCTTCTGGGGGGTGGGGGGGAGCCAGTGCCATGGTCTGCCACACATTCAAAGGATGCAGAGGACCCCAGAGGTGCCAGTTGCCCACAGACGCCCAGCCACATGTCTGCATGTGGCATTGCTCTGCTCTTCTGAGAGGCAATGGGATTTCAGGCGCCCATCTGCTCCACAATGGGGCATTTCCCAAAGGGTGCAGAACCAGCTTTCATCCAGTACTGGCTCCCCTTCATGGCTGCAACCACCAGTGAAATTCTAATTCTTTAAGTGGCTTGGAAGTCCACCCACAAGGCAAAGATAAATCAACCATTTAATCAGTTTATCAGTCACCCTATAGCTCAAGCTCTCAGGATGGCATATGCAATGCAAACACAATGACCAACTGCAGACAACACACCTCTGACGTGGCACTCTACAAAGGGGCGACATTAGCTGATGCTACCAAGCCCTCGATAGCCAATGTACTTCATGTTACATACCAATAGTTGCACTTTTGCTAAGCACCAACGTACTGCACAAGCACTGAACTGCTCAGGGGGCAGAACCCCCCACTCCCCTGGTCTGGAAGCTGCAGCTCTGAATCACGACCCCGAAAGGCGGGTGTTTCATTTGACAAGGAAGCGGCCCCATGGCTTTCCAGTTCTTCACCAGCTGTCCACATGCGAGGGTACAGTGGATTGTGTGGGAGCGTTAGCTAAAGCCAGCCTGCTCGCGGGAATCAGGAGCGACAGAATGAAAATTAAAGGCTGTTTCCGGCTGCAGGAGATAAGGCTGAAGCAGGCAGCCCAGCCCTCCTCCGCTCAGGGCCCCTTGCGTCATCCTGCTCGGCTGTCATTATCTGCTTTGCACGGTGCTTTGCTGCGGGAAAACCTTCCCGAGTCGTTTCATTTGCCTCATCCGCAGATGCTGCCTGAAGGGGTTCGGTGGGTGGGCGAGGAAGGACATCTGGTGTACCCAGTTGGTGCAGTGCCTGTAACTCTTCCAGAGCCAGCCTGCGCAGAAGCGGATGGGAGGGCTGAGCCGCCAGTCCACCCAGGGCAAGCGACCCTGTGCCCCCTTCGAGGCAGCCTCCTTGGAAGAAGCATGGGGGGGCGTGGAACCACCGCTCACAGGGCTCAGTACGCAGCCCTCTCCTGGTCAAATCCCGCAGCTGAGGCATTTCCAGCACCTGCTGGGGTGGGGGTTGCCTTCCCGTGAAGGCATTTCAGAGGGAAGAGGCGGAGGGCTGCTTGGACCGGGTCGCTCCAACCTCCTCTTTCCCCCCATCTCCTCCGAGGTCATATTCTCAACCTCGGAGAGGCAGCTGCCACAGGTCCTTCCATGCTGGCTGTGAGAAGGAGAGGGACAGATCCCCGCGCCCACATCTGAGGTTCCCACCATTTCTGATCTAGCATTCCTATAGCATTATCTGGGTGCCCCAGGACTGCTTCCTGAGTTTACTCTTTAAAAATGTATTTGATTTGTACCCTGCTTTTCTACCCAGCACAACTGTAAAAAACTAATGTAAAACAGTAATAAAACAAATGCATTAAGGGAAAATTAAATAGCAGTAGGAGAGCAAAACCGCTCCCAGCCCAAGAGACCCGGTGTGTGCCAAAGCCCAGTGAAGCAGCGGGACAGCAGAGCGAGCCGCCCCAGCAGAGGGTCCCACAGCCGGGAGCAGCGTGGCAAGGGACGCAGAAAGAGGGAAACAGGCCGAGTCAGGAGGGGCCTCCCCGGGCCCCCCTGCTCTGCCCCCTGGCTCCAGCCGCCTCCACTCAGTTTTGCGTTCCCGGAGTCCAGGCTCCCGGTGAAAAGGCCCAGGGTTCGTGGGACGCTTGCCAGGAATGTCCCACATGCCGTGCAAGCGGCATCATTTGCATGCCTGCCCCTGCCGCCATGGGAAAGATGGCTGGCCACTGGGAGCGGTGCTGGGGAGGGCTGCTGGTTGCACAAAGGGGGCCCGCCAGTGTCTGTGGACATCCGCTTGGCTCGGCTCCCTTTGCAGGAGAGGAAGTCTGCAGATTCCGGAGGGACAGATTCCGAAAGGGATTGCCCCAACCCCAGTCAATGCCATCACCAAGATGGCGCCGGGCTGGAAGCTTCTGCCCCTGCAGTTCCGGCCACACCCTGGCACCAACCCGCTGCTTCTGCCTGCCTCTGCACACGTTCACAGCAGCAGCCAGAATGGTGTACGGATTCTACAAATTATTCCAGAATTTGGGCAGAGCAAAATGAATCCCTGACACATCTAAGAGGGACCTAAGAATTCCGCTGGCCAAAATACCCGCGTAACACGTGCAAGTGCTTCTCACCCGCGTCTCCTCTCCCCGCCGCGCCTTCCTTGCGACGGCAGCAGGGGCTTCCCCACTTTGCTCAAGCCCCCTGGGCCGGGGGCCCTTCGAGACGAGCGCGCCTTACCAGCCATCCACACCGGCTTTCTGCAGCTCCGAGATTCCGAAGGAGAGCGACCCCATGAAGTCGTTCCTGCTGGTCAGGTCCCAGTCCCAAATCTCCACAGACAGCCTCCTGTCCTTGTCAGACTCCTTCAGCTGGCTGAGGAAAGCAGAGTGAGGGGAAAGCGGGGTGAGAAGGCCCCCGCCTCCGGGGAGGACGCTCTGCAGGGCCGCCGCCTCACGAGGGCATCCCAAGCAGCGGCGTCCATGCAGGGCAGGGTGTGCTTCGGTGCCCACGTGGGGCGCAGCTGTGCTCTGCGTCTCCCGACAGCGCCTCCTCCTCCCAGTGGAAGCCGCTAGAAGGACCCTGCCACTGAAACGCACAGCTTGGATTAAGGTGAGCCGCATGTGGTGCTTCTGAGCTGGCAGGGACCAGGAGCATCGCTTGACGGTTACCTCACGGCAAATCGAGCAGCCCGCATGCTACAGAAGCACAGGGCAGGGGTGGGCGTCACACACGGCCCTGGGCCGGCCTCAGAGGTCCCCTGCTGACCTGGCGGAATGCGACAACCTCACCCAGGCAGAAGCCGAGGGGGCCAGCGGGCGGCGGGGGTGGGCTCGCGCAGGGACTGGGCCCGCTCCCCCGACCAAGAGCCTTCCAGGGCCGTGGATGCAGATCCTGACTCCGTGCAGGAGGAGGGATTAGACCCGGCAGGGGAGGTGCCCCGGGCAGAGGAGCTGGCGACCAGCCAGGCGCTCGCTGGGGATCAGACCGCTCCCAGCGCTGCGGGGACAGTCAGTGAGCGCGCCGATGTGGCCTGGCGGGGGCGCCCAGCATCAGCCCTCCGAGGGCGGGCCGCCAAGGGAAGGGGCGGAGCAGGGCAGCCTGGCCGCCAAGCGGGAGCCCCATTTGCAGGCGTGATTTGGACGGGCGAGGGGAGATGGCTTGACCCGTGTCCTCCCGCCACAGCCCCCGCATGGCCAGTGCTCCGGCTCCTCTCGTGAGCCTCAGCGCCCGCCTCGCTGCTTGGCGCCCACGTATGACGCCTTTTGGTCGAAAGGCCTTGGTGCTGGTCGCAGAGCACCACGCACGCAACGCGGAGGGACTGCCACGCGCTGCATGAGGGGCATGGGCTCCGCCACCCAGCCAGGGCCCCCTCCCTGGTCCTCTGGGCCAAGGGTCCGGGTAAGGGCAGAGGAACGGGCGGCCAACCCACACACCCTCCCCAGCTTCTGCCTTTATGAAGAAGCAGGGGAACAGAGCGAGTCAGAGCGGGTCTTCGGGGCCACCTAGTCTGACCCCCGGCTCCAGCCGGCTCCGCTTGCGACGTGCCTGCCATGCCCATGTCCAGCCCGTCTCTGAACCCCCTCACCGGTGGGGCCTCAACCGCCCCCGGGGAAGCCCATTCCACACCCCTGGGGTCCAAACTGTCCAGAAGCGCTTCCTGGCACCCAAATCGAGCCTTGAAAGGAGGCTGAAAGAATCCCAAGAAGCAATGGAACCAGATGCCCCGGCGGTAGCGCTTGGCTGTACTCACAATTTAAACGTCTCATTCCACTCAGGGTTCAACGAACATTTGATGGTTTTTGTCTTCTGTTTGCTCTCACTTTTTGGGTCAGGTATAAGCTTGAGTTTCACATACGGGTCTGACAAGCCATTGGGATCCATAGGAACTAGATTCTTAGCATCTCGTACTGGAAAGAGAAAAGAAAGGCTAAACTGAGAAGGGTCCAGGCACCCACTCCTTCCCCATGCACGTGCGGAAGACCTAGTGGGCCCCACTCCCGGGTCGCAGTCCTTGCACCAGCGGGTCGTAGGCCAGCCTCTGGGGACACGCCTGCTGGCCCAGGGGAGCTAGGCGAGACCACGAACCACGTGCAGCAGAACGAAGGGGCCACGCTGGGCACGCTAGACAGGGGAAGGGCTGCAGCACCCCAAGCTCGGGCCTGCTGGAGGCTGGAGGCCCTTCTCCTGTCCGGACATGCGCAGGATTGGGCCTTGAATGTGGGAGGAGGGTTTTCCATTTCCCATTTGCACGCCTGTGTGCAGCTTAATCCGGCACCTTGGCCCCGCCCTTCGCCCTGGTTCTCTTCTTCCCCACCATCCTCCTTCATCAGTCCCTCTTGTGTTTTCATTTTTTATTTGAAGTATTTTCAGTGATATGTTGTACTGTGTTGATACTCTGAGTTACCTGAGGAGAAGCTTGTCAAATCTAAATGAAATTAAGTCAAATTTAAATTAAAGTAAAGGGGACTAAATCAGAGTCTCCAGATTGTTGATTTCAGCCCATACAAATTATGCTCCAAGGGTCACAACGGACACTGCCAGTGGTCAACTGGGCAAACATAACTTATCTGGAGGGATTTGCCATGCAGACTGCAGCCCGGGCATTGCCAGAGCAGGCGAAGGGCCACCGCGGCTGGGGAGGAAAGGTGGGCTCACAGAGCACAGCAGGGAAGGGAGCCTTGCCGGGCTGGCCTGCCCTGAGGCAGAACGTGAAGAGGAACCGAAGAGCCTCTTGATGCAGGTGAAGGAGGAGAGCGCAAAAGTTGGCTGGGAACTCAGCATCAAGAAAACTAAGACCATGGCATCCGGTCCTCTCACTTCCTGGCAAATAGATGGGGAAGAAATGGAGGTAGTGACAGATTTTCTTTTCCTGGGCTCCAAAATCACCGCAGGTGGGGACTGCAGCCAAGAAATTAAAAGACACTTGCTCCTGGGGAGGAAAGCTATGGCAAATCTACACAGCATTCTAAAAAGCAGAGACATCACCCTGCCAACAAAAGTGTGTATAGTCAAGGCTATGGTTTTCCCAGTTGCAATGTATGGCTGTGAAAGCTGGACCATAAGGAAGACTGAGCGCAAAAGGATTGAGGCCTTTGAACTGTGGTGCTGGAGGAGACTCCTGCGAGTCCCTTGGACCACAAGGCGATCAAACCGGTCAGTCCT
>NW_025336386.1:884978-962687 GCF_004798865.1 Varanus komodoensis
AAACAAAAGTGTGTATAGTCAAGGCTATGGTTTTCCCAGTTGCAATGTATGGCTGTGAAAGCTGGACCATAAGGAAGACTGAGCGCAAAAGGATTGAGGCCTTTGAACTGTGGTGCTGGAGGAGACTCCTGCGAGTCCCTTGGACCACAAGGCGATCAAACCGGTCAGTCCTAGAGGAGATCACCCTGACTGATCTTTAGAAGGCCGGATAGTGAAGACGAAACTCAAATACTTTGGCCACCCAATGAGTAGGAAGGACTCCCTGGAGAAGAGCCTAATGCTGGGAACAACTGAAGGCAAAAGAAGAAGGGGCGGCAGAGAATGAGGTGGTTAAATAGTGTCAATGATGCAATGAACATGAATTTGGGTGAATTCTGGGAAACAGTGGAGGACAGGAGGGCCTGGCGCGTTATGGTCCATGGGCTTACAAAGAGATGGCCATGACTGTGAGACGGAACCACAACAAATGCCGGAAGAAAAAAATTCACATCTCCACGCATCTTCCAAACGTAGCATTTCCAATGTACACAGAAAAACAAGGTATATCATCCCGCCTCACCGCCTTGCCATGATCAGATCGCAGAGGCTGCCTGAGTGTCTGGTGGTGAAGACCAAATGACCCCGCTCCCTTAGTGGGCAACCGGCAATTGCTGTCTTTGCATTTTATGGGTTTGCCAAGGTGCCTCCTTGACCCCATAAAGTTCACAAATGTAACCTTTTCTGGCAGGCCTGTTCAAGGTAACTTTAGTTTAGGAGACTTGTCAAAGGCATCTAATTAGAGTGAAATGTAGCTTTATGCTGCTGTGATGCGCATCCAGTCACCTTCCCGTGTGTTGTATTCACTCCCCTTTTGTGTATTCTATATAACCCTAAGGAAATTGACACGAGGTGTTCCTATTCTGGGCACTCATGGATCCATGCATTCAATTGTAAATAAACCCGTTTGCCCTGACAAGAAACTGATTCCGAGCCTATATTGCGGATTGGTGTGACACCAAATAATTAAAAATAATTGGCAGAAGTTTACTCCTATTTAGTTTTTAGACTTATTATTAGGGTCTATAACTCCATATCACCAAGAATCAAAATTTCTCTTTTTAAAAATCCAGTACCAATTACATTTTTTAAAATAATTTTTTTTGCATCATTTAGAGCATATATTGTTGCCAATGTACTTATCTTTCCAGCTGGGAGGCTTTTCTTCAGAACAGTAAGACTTCTTTCTGGATCTTTTAATTCTTCTACAACTTTTAAGCTTTGATTATTAATATAAATTGAGATACCTTTCTTTTTCGTGTCAGCTAATACTCCGTATACTTTGCTCAATCTCATATGACTCAGAATATGAGTATATTTTTTTCCTTATATGAGTTTCTTTGTTACATATTATGGCTGCCCTTTCTTTTCTTAAAAAATTGAATAAGTTTTTGTGCTTGCAGGGGGAACTCATTCCATTAATATTTATCAATAAGATCTCTGTTCTGTCTTCTGAGGGACTGGCAACTTGTTCAGCAACACTTTGAAGTAGGTACATTATCTCACTTAGACCTTTGTAAAACATCCCTGAGACAATTCACACCTCTTGGGATGGCAATAAATGACTGGAGAACTATGAAAAAAGAGTCTCTGATTACAAGAAGATGGCCAGATAAGGCAAACTGAAGCTTGTTACAGAGTCAGCCCCCCACAACATTTTTTCTATGGTTTCTTTCTCTTTCTTTTCTGCTAACTTTTATTCCATTTTTCAAGCCAAGGAAATATTACTATAAACTTACTGCAATGAAGACCTTATAGGCATTTCTTTTTGCTTATCTGGAAAGGAACTTTCAAACGGAAAGTTTCCTGCCAACTAATGGGGTTCTATCAGAACTTTAATAATTAGACTTTATAGCTATGTGTTATCTGTTTAAGAGGTGAAGACTGAGGGATACGAGTGGTATTCTTATGTGAGAAGAAAGATGGCAATTTCCTTTGTTCCATTACCATTTTTCTTTCTCTGGCAAGAAAATGCTGAAAGAGTGAAGCTAGAGAAGCGTATTAATTTGGAGCTGACTTATTTTGAAAGTGGAGTTGCATCTCCTGAACAGGTTTACGTTTGAGGCAGAGATAACAGAGAATCACAAACTTTTCTTTTTCAAACTCGTCGCTTCCCTTTTGGTAACAGAAGAAGGGAGGATTAAAGGACCTGGAGGACTGCCAGGCAGCCCGTTTGATGCAAAATTATTCTTGACCTATTGGCGCCACCTGGTGGACTTGGGAAACAATGGACTTGGAATAAATTTTGAGACTGGGGAAGAAAAGGAAAAGACTGGGAAGAACAGGACAGAAGAAGCAAAAGCTTCCTGTTCATTGATAGACTGATAGAAAATTGATCAAAGATGTTGAAAAAAATTGAGAATTTCTCTTTTTAACAAATTAGTTCACAGTAAAATTTAATAACAACTAACATCAAAATAGAATGTGGCTAATAAATGCAATACCATTGCTAAAAGAATGAATGATTCTTTCTCCCTTCGCTCATTGTTCTTTTGCCAACTCTTTTTGTTTTAAAGCATCATGAAAAACTTTATAGGTATGAAAAAAGTGTTTGGAGCATACAAACAGAGGAAGAAAAACAGAATGGCAAGTGCTACTAAAGGAACCAGGGAAAAGAGGGGAAATTTGAGAAGAAACATAGAAACAGAGCAAGTCAGAAGGGGCCTCCTGGGCCATCTAGTCTGACCTCCAGGACCAGCCGGCTCCACTCATGACATGCCCACCATGTGCACGTCCAGCCTATCCTTGAACACCCTCACTGATGGGGCCTCAACGACCTCCCATGGAAGCCCATTCCACACCCTCGGGGTCCTGACTGTCAGGAAATACTTCCTGACATCTAAATGGAACCTGGGTTCCCTGAGCTTCACTCTGTTGGAGCGCGTCCTGCCTTCCTCTGCAGGGGAGAACAGGTCTCTACCCATCTCCATGTGACATCCCCTCACACACTGTATGTCGCCAACATATCCCCTCTGAGCCGCCTCTTCTCCAGGCTGAAGAGGCCCAGTTCCCTCAGTCTCGCCTCATATGGCATCCCCTGCAAACTGGCCACCAACCTCGTGGCCCTACGCTGCACTGACTCCAACCTGGCTATATCCTTCCTTTAACGAGGGGCCTAAAACTGAGCACGATACTCCAGTTGCGGGCACACCAGAGTTGTGTAGAGTGGTAGTAATACCTCTCCTAATCTAGAAGCCACACTTCTGGCTATGCAACCAAGGGTGGCGTTCGCCCTCTTGACCACCGCATCACACGGCTGACTCATGTTTAGCCTGCAGTCAACCAGCACCCCGAGGTCCCTTTCACAAGTGCTGCTCTCCAGCCACTTGTCCCCTAGCCTGTACTTATGACAGCTATTCCTATGCCCCAAGTGCAAGACCTTGCACTTATCCACATTGAACACCATCCTGTTGTCTCCTGTCCACTTCCATAGTCTGTCCAGATCCTTTTGGATCTGGAGTACCTGCTCCTCAGTTGTGGCCACTGCTCCAGTTTTAGTGTCGTCTGCGAATTTGATCAGCAGACCATTCACCCCTTCTTCCATGTCGTTAATGAACAGACTAAACAGGATCGGCCCCAGGACAGAGCCCTGGGGGACCCCGCTTGTCACTGGCAGCCATCCCGATGATTCCCCGCTAATGATTACCTTCTGCTTTCGGTCAGTCAACCATGCCCTAATCCACAGGACAATGCTTTGGTGTATCCCAAAACTCCTCAGTTTCTCCACCAGGATATCATGGGGCACTTTGCCAAAGGCATTGCTGAAATCCAGGTATACCACATCCACTGCATCCCCCCCATATAGCCATCTCAAAACCTTGTCATAGATTCCACAAGGTTTGTCTGGCAGGACCTGTTCTTGCGGAAGCTGTGTTGTGTGGCTGTCAGCCTCCCTTCCCTATCTAGCATCACTAGATCTCTCTCTGTTATGAGCCTTTCTATTGTTTTTCCTACAATGGACGTAAGGCTAACAGGTCTGTAATCCCCCATGTCCCTTCTACTACCCTTTTTGAAAACTGGGACCACTGATGCCACCCTCCAGTCCTCTGGAACTTCACCTGTTCTCCACAAGTCCTCAAAGATGGAGGCCACTGGGCGTGAGAGAACCCCTGCAGGCAGGGAGGAGTGGAGGGGAGGGGAGGGGAGGGGAGGGGAGGGCCAGCTTGTGCCGTTGTGGGTGGGAATCTCTCATGAGAAGGATGGCACGGGCCACCTGGGCAAGGCAAGGGCAACTGCCGTGGCAGCACTGACCTGCACACCTCCCTCCCTGACAGTGACAAGGAAGCAGCAGCTGGTCTAGAAGTTCCCCGTGAGTGAGCCAGTGCAGGTCAAGAAGAGCAGAGGAGCCTGGGATGCTGGCCAACGCCTGCAGGAGGCTGTGCGCAAGCGAAGTGAGACAGCAGTCCCCTTTCAGAAGTGTCCAGTTTGTGTGTGTGTGTGTGTGTGCTTATGCATGTATCGGCCCTGGAACTGGGGTGTGTGGCCAGAAGGGGTGGGGCTTGCAGCTGTTTCTGGTCCTGAGCCGGAACGGCATTGACGCCGATGCTGGGATGCAACAGGCAGTAAGCTGGTCCCTCTGTGCCGAGCGGGGGCTGCAGGGCCACCAGCTGGGTGGCTCCTTCCACAGCACTCATGAAACAAATGCAGGGACAAGCGCCGACACGGAGGTCGCTCCTCCCCCCACAGGCACACTTCTCACGCGATGCGACAGGGAAGGAAGGCTTTCTCTCGGGCAGGCATTTCACCACGATAGAGTCCCCTCCCTCGCACCCCCAGTGCCGGTATGCCTGAGCTGTGGAATAATGAAATCAGCTGCTGTGGGTGCCAAATCCAGCCAGCAGCTATTTGTCCAGGCCCTCCAGACCAAAGGGGCCGCACGAAAGGGAAGGCGGAGGCAGAGGGCTGCGTGGAGCCCGGGGAAAACTTCGCGCTCGGAGCAGGATCCATCCCTGGGGCACCAGGTCAGACTCAGCTGCTGCCCCTGCGAGGGGAGGGGAGCTGCAGTTCACGGCACAGGCTCGCCCCCCCCCCCCCAGTCAATGTGCCCCAGTGGCCTGAACCCGGCCTCATCCCCCTCCCCCGTCCCGTGCCCTGTTGCCTGACCCCTGGAGCCGTGCTGCTGCCGGGAGAGTCAGCACCCCCCCGCCCCGCCCCGCCCCGTCTTCCCCCCTGCTCCACGCACAAGTTCGCCCACCGTCTTGCACCAACACCTCCCGCCATCGGGCAAGGAAAAGCTGGCCGTCCTGCAAACTTCCTGATTCCTCAGGGTAGCTCTCAGCCTGCAAGCGGCCCCCCTGCCTTGGGGTATGGGAAGCACCTCGGATGTTCCGGGAGCAGGCGAGGTCTGAACCAGAAAGAGCAGAATAAAGGCCTGGCAGCAGGGACACTGTCCCGTCCTCTTGATCCTAGCAGTGGGCCCCGCGGAGACGACCCCATCCTTCCTGGACGCATGGCCCACCACTCTGGAAAATCTGTGTGTTATACACTGCAGAAGATGGCAGATATTTGTCTGGGAAAAGGCACAGCACCTGCAACAGTGGCACCTTCCTGGGCTGGTGCCGATTGATTAATTAATTGCAGCAGAGTTAGCTGGTTTACCTAATTGCTGCAGAATTTGTTTCAGTCTCTTCGTCAGCTCATTCAATTAGCAAGTATCAGGCTGTGCAGTGAGAACCCATCTCAGAGTGGAAAGAACGGGCCAATTAACCTTGAATTATCAGACAGCCCTTCTGAAGGACACTGGAGGGCTTTCGATACCATCGACCATGGTATCCTTCTGGATAGGCTAGTGGGACTGGGAGTAGGAGGCACTGCTTGGCAGTGGTTCCGCTCCTACCTCAACGGCCGATTCCAGAAGGTGGTGCTGGGGGACTATGGCTCTGCGCCATGGCAGATATGCCACGGAGTTCCGCAGTGGTCCATTTTGTCCCCTTTGCTATTCAACATCTACATGAAACCGCTGGGAGAGGTCATCAGGAGGTGTGGGCTGCGGAATCACCAGTACGCTGATGATACCCAGCTCTACCTCTCGTTTTCCACCAATCCAGGTGAGGCAGTGGCTGTACTGAACCAGTGCCTGGCTGAGGTAACGGGCTGGATGAGGGCCAATAAACTGAAGCTCAATCCAGACAAGACAGAGGTCCTGTTGGTGGGTGGTTCGGGCTTCGGGGTAGGGGTCCTGGACCTTGTCCTGAATGGGGTTGCTCTCCCTCTTAGGGACAGGGTCCGCAGCTTGGGAGTGCTCCTCCACCCGGAGCTGTCGTTAGAAGCTCAAGTGACAGCGGTGGCGAGGAGCGCCTTCCTTCAGCTTCGGCTTTAGACTTCGGCTTTACACTTCTATAACACACTCTACATGGGGCTGCCCTTGAAGATGGTCTGGATACTTCAGTTGGTGCAAAATAGAGCTGCCAGGTTGCTGACGGGGACTGGGCGTTATTCTCATATAACCCCAGTCCTCCGTCAGCTCCACTGGCTTCCCATTGAAGCCCAGGCTCAATTCAAGGTGCTGGTTATTACCTATAAAGCCCTAAACAGCTTGGGACCAGGATACCTTAAGGAATGCCTTTTTCCCTATTTGCCCTCCCACCCCGAGATCAGCAGCAGAGGCCCTCCTCTGGGAACCATCCATGAAAGAAGTTAGGAGGCAAAGTACCTGGAGGAGGGCCTTCTCTGTGGTGGCGCCCCACCTATGGAATGCGCTCCCCAGAGAGGTCTGCCTGGCGCCGTCATTATATGTTTTTCGGCGCCAGGTTAAGACCTTTTTATTTAATCAATATTTTAATATGTTTTAATATTGAATTTTAATATTGTATTTGCAGTCAGAGTGGGTCAACAATTTATTTATGCTGTTAGCCGTCCAGAGACGCTGGTAATTGGATGGCATACAAATTTCATAAATAATAAACAAATAAACAAACTGACCAGCAAACCAGACCAATTGGACAAGGCTGACAACAACTGGGTGCCAGTGTTCCCAGCCTTGGTAAATGCAGAGTGAGGAAGACTATGACCCAACCAGGTTGGGACTGTGGTGGACCAGACTGGGCTGAATGTTCAGCTCTCCAGGTCAGCTGTGAAGGAGCAGATAGCGACTTCTTCACTGGGATGGAGAGCTTTTCTCCAGCAGAAACTTCTTTTAATCCCTGCAAAGGGCCGGGAAGTTGGGTATGGAAACGGGTGGGAGAAGGCTTCAGCCACACTTCCAGAATGTGCAGTCCCGATCCACGCTGAGAATTCTCAGAGCTGTCCCATCATCCACTCTCCCTCCCACCCTCGCTCATGCACCGGGTGCGCACCGGAGGCGCTTGCAGTCACTGCTGAGGACGCTGAAGGCTGCAGCGCTGAACACGCTTCTTCCCACAGCCTGCACTACCCGCAGAAAAGGCCTTCAGGAAGGAGCCGTGCTCTCTCCTTCCCAGGCCAGGAAACAGGGTGGGGCTACTAGGAACGGGACAGGGAAGTGGCAGGACCCGGAAGGGCCTCCCATGCCATCAGGCTGCAGGAAAAGTGGCAGATTCACGCCTCTGAAAGTGCCTGCTCCAGCCATCCCTTCAGCTTTATGACATTGCAAGGCTCTTGGCTGGCCATTCCCCGGCAGTGGGATCCAGGTGTGGTTTTGAGGTGCAGCAAACACGCTCATAAGCAGCAATCCACAACTGCAAGCCTGCAAGGGACGCTCATATCACTGAAGGCCCAGAGCACCCCAGGCTGGGAGCAGAGCAGGAACCTTCCGGCACCTCCAGCAGGAACAAACGGCAACAGGGAAGCCCCGGTCTGTGTTCTCCGGCGCCACCTAATGCCCGGACCAGATCTGATGGGGCCACCCAGATTCTCAGCAAGCTCCTGGTGACCCCATTGGTGTGGCAGTTTGCAGGCACCCGCCAGGCCGTAGGTGGTGGCCGGCGACACCACGAGCCGCCCAGACTCTGGACAAGCTGGGGGCACAGATGCACGGGGGCCGTGGGGCACCGAGGCACACCGCTGCTGCCAGAGATGAGCGGACGGCCACCTCCACAGCCCGCAGACTGGGACTGGATGCCGGCTACTCCCGAACGCTGCCGCAGTGAGCAGCGAGGGACTCGGAAGCCTCGGGCAACGCGGGCAGGCGCACCCTGCCACCTGTGCAAAGGCCAGCGCGGGGCACCTCGAGGCCCGGCACTGCCTTCACCGCACACGGTGGCCAGGCCAGGCCACCTCGACTGAGAGGGCGGCAAGGAGCTGGCCAAGTGACGAAGCAAGAACAATGCATTCCACAACACAATGTGCCTCGTTCACGGTCACAGGCAGGCTGGCCGAAGCAAGCGAATGGGTGACCCCGTCCCTCCTTCAGGACAGGCTGGGAATTTATCCTGGGTGGGAATGACCCAGGTGGAATGTAGGGCTTGGGAGTACTTCCAGAGCTGTAAGAAGTGGGCCCCTGTGTGGAGTGAGAGTTTAGCAGCAGCGCTGCATTTTGTCCAACCGAGGGGGAAATATTACTGTGAATTCGGAAAAACAATGCAACTTCCTTCCTGAGGAGCCTGGTTATCCAAAACCACACACCACAACACCCCTGCACATTTCAAAGACCACGCAGCTCCGCCATCACTCAATCACGGCCCCTGCTTGTGCCCCGTCTCGCATTTTTAGCTGGGCACCACCGTTTTATGCCCCTCGGCCATGCAGCTCAAGGTCAGCGCTGAGCCTCCTGGCTTGGAGCGGCCTCTCCTTGCCCTCACAGGCAGCCTGCAAGGGACCCTGCCCCCAGCCACAGCTCCACGTCCCACTGCAACTGGCACTTGCGGCAGGCACAATTCTGCTTCCAAATTAGTGCCATGAAAGTGATGCTACAGCTTAATGAGGGATACATACAGAAAACAGAGACAAAGCCATTTTTATTCATTAACATTTCTACGCTGCCAAATTGCCAAAGTCACTGGGGGGTTCCCAACAATCAAAACCCTAAAATACAGTAAAATAAAACATAATAGAAAACTCTGAGAAGTTTAGAACTGCAGCACAACACCAGCGTGGAAACCAGCGGCGCTAGCGCGGCGACATGAAAAGAGCAGAAGTTATGCCAGTCTAAGGCGTTCCCTGGTTGAGTTCCTGCCACTTTCAGTCTCGAGGTGTGCTTGAAGTAGGGCTGGCCTTCTGGGCAGCCCCCCAACCCACTAGAGAAGCCCACCTTCCCCTGTGGTCCCCAGCAACCTGCCCCGAGGCGCCCGCTGGGCCTGGCTGCACAAGCTGGCGTCAGGCCCCCAGGGGTCCGCCTGCAACAGCTCCGCGCAGCTCCCAGAAGCACGAAGGCCATTCGCAGAGACTGAGCGGCAGCCTCGAGGCAGTGGGTTTAAGAAGATCTGGGATGGGAGAAATGCCCACCCGGCCAGACTCGGCATGCCTTCCCTCCAGGGAGCCGCAGATTCCTGGCATGCCACAAGAGAGCGCCTGCTGCCTCTCAGAGAGGCCTGATCCTGGAGAGAAAAAGCAGCGCTGCTTTTTGCACTTCAAAGCCCCTTTGTTCTCAGAATGACTGATCGGGGCTGAACAGCGGAACTGACCCACAATCTGTTATTTATAAAGACCTATTATCGGTAAGCAGATATGATCCGCAGGGTCTTACGCAAGAATGAACTCAGGAATTGCAGCAACCTCTTTTGTCCAATCAATGGGTCACTTCACAGACGTCTGTCTCAGAAGGGGGAATGGAGTTCAGGTTGTGTTTAAAAGAGCAAAAATGGGTGTTTTGAGTATCTTGGATGCTCCAGCAACTTCTCAATGAGGATTTACCTGCATCTGCCAGTCGCCTGAGATACAATGCAGCTGACCATTCTGCATTCTGGCAATGCCCGGTGGCCTGCTCTTTTAGGAGGAGGCAGACATATGGATGAGCTGATGATGGAACAGTTTTCTTTACTATTTATGGACTTACATGTTCTTAACTGCCCAGCTTTGGAATTAAAACAAGGTCAATGTAAATGGACTTTCCACACTTGTATGACAGCTGAGAGTCTTGCATTACGACAAACAGACTTGCAATCACAACTAGAAGTTTTCCATTGCAACAACGGAAGGACAAAGGCTGCCTTTGACAACACCATGAGCTGAGGGCTCAGTGCGGCTTTTGTCTTTTGAACCAGCCGGTTTTAGCTTTCATCCCCAAGCGGACAAACACAGAGACGTTTGTGCTACACGGTGTATTTGCGTTCACTGTAACCAAGTCACATGTAAGAAATGTAAGCAAGTCAAATTTAATAGGAGAAAACGGTTAGCTGGATATCTCACTTCTCTGTTTTGCAAACACGTTTGGCTTCGCTTTGTTTGGATTCCCGGCCGAGCGCAGAGCCTGGTCTTGCAGGTGGGGCCAGGTGGCCTCCGTGGACCAGCCTGGGGCCGGACAGGTTCCCTGAGCGACAACACTGCTCAGAAGGTGGCTCTGGAGGGCAGGAGCACGAGCACCAGCAGGGGGCCACTTTGCCCTGGGCGGCGGCCACCACTGGGCAGTCGTGCAACCAGGGAAGGGCAGAGAAGCAGTGGCTGGCCGGGATGGCTTGCCACGCTGACCCCTGAGGGAAGGCGGGGGCTGCCCCCCCACCCTCTCCTGGCAGCACGGAGCTCCCCACTGATTCCTCCTGCTGGCCCTGCTCGGGGGCACATGCTGCTCAAGAAAGAGGCGCATGTGTGCCACCTGACACTGCCTGCGAGCGAATTCTGCATTTGGACGTTCCCACAAGCCGCCGCCCAGCAAACTCACCGACCACCGTGAGGACCTCGTTTTCGATGTCTGCCTTGATGTGTATCCGGCCCCGCCGCTCGGTATGGTCCGTCCCGCACAGGCTCGGGACGTTCATCACGCAGCGCTTGTGGACGTTCATCATGCAGGCTGGCGGGGGGGGGGGGGAGAAAAGCCATCAGTCTGAAGCAGAAGGGAGCACGGCGTGCATTTCATGTGGGCTCCGCTACGGAGGGGGGTGCAGGGGTGCTGGCACAGGGCTGGGTGGGTTAGGGCCACTCTGGGACCATCTTGGCAGCTAGCCAAGGCAACTCTGTCCATGCTGCCGCGGGCCATTCGGCCTGCCTTCAGTCGGAAAGCAGCTGGGGCGCAGCGGGCTGCTGCCGGAGGCTTTGGAGAAGTCTCCCTCCGCGTGAGGTGGCTAGCTGCAAGGGCAGGCCAGGAGCCGGCCGGCAGAGTGGCCCTGGCAAGAGGTGGGCCTGGCCAGCCTGGGCAGGGGCTGCCGCCCTTCCGTGAGGCCCCCACCCATCCCACCGTCCCTGCCAGGCCGCCGCAGCAGAGGGGCCACGGGGCTCCCTCTCTCTGTCTCCTTGCCGCGACTGTGAGCACCCCAGACCCGCCCTTCCCAGCTGCCGCACGGTCCTTCAGGCAGGACACACGCAGGCCTCCCGGCTCCGCCACTGCCATGCCCTTGGCGCCGCATTTTCCCCGGGCAGCTGATTTCTGCCATCCAGACTGAGGGCCGGGGAGGGACAGGGGGGAAAGCTGAAGTTAGCCCCTCCCCGTGGCCCCTGCATGCCCCCTCGCTCTGCCCTGCAGCCCGGCTGTGACCGTGGGCACCTCTGGTGTGTGTGGAGGGCACGTGGAAGCGGGGGCACCCCGGGCACCAGGGCCGAGGGCCTTGCAGAAGCCCTGCGGTCACCTGGGCAGGCTGGGAGCCTGCCAGCGTGGGCCCTGGCGGGGGTGAATTCAAGCGATCCTGCGAGGGATCCGCACTCGCCATCCCTTTGCCCAGGCTGTTGATGACTGGCACCGGCACCGGCGCATGCAGAACGACGCGACGCCCAAGGTGGTGCAGCAGCCTGCTGGGATGGGTCTGCAGTCCAATCTACTTTCGCAAACACGCACGTTATGATAAAAGCCGGACGGGCTGAGTGCACAGGCAAATATGGAGCCGCTGCGTGAGAACCGCTCGTGCTTGAAGAGGCCCGCTGCAATGTACAAGACGGCCGTTAGGGGTCTTCCTAAGCCTGCTCCACGTGCCCCCACTGGTGAATTAATCCTGGGATGCTGCAGAAAAGCCTACAGCTGCCAAGCCGGGGAAGCAGCCTGCCCTCCCTGCACAGTCCGGATCTCCCGCGAAGCCACCGCCACTCCCTCCACCGACTGCTGCCGGCAGAAGGCACGAAGGGGAAGGGCGCCCTGCTGCCAGGGCATCAGGAAGGGCACCTCTCGCGTGCACCGGCTCTCCTGCATCCCCACTATCCACTCACGGCACCTAAGCAAATCCCGGGAGTTGATTTCCCTTAGGCTTAATCCCAGCGGCTGCCACGGCGGCCCTGAGCTTCTGACAGCTTCCCACCCACCCGGCACCCCTTCTCTCTGGTCTCTTCCTCCCACCCTGCCCTGCCCTGCCCCGCCCCACCCAGCTGAGAGGGGAGTGGGGCTCCTCAGAACAGGGGCGACCCCCCTGCATTCCTCTGGTGCGGCAGAGGGAGGGAGCCGCAGCAGCCGCCAGGAGAGCACGGCGCCTCTGTGTGGCCTGCTCGTGGCTTGCTCCATGATGGAGCTGCGAGTGGGAGCTCGTGCAGCGCCGGCTCTGCACGCGCAGGCACGTGTCCCGCTCGCAAGGCCGTGGCCCCTGAAGGGAGCCGCGGTGGCCCCCCGCGGCCACAGCAAGGGGGCAGGGGCGGCGAGGCTGGTGCCTGTGCTGGCGCTCCCTGTGAAGGAGCCGCCCGGGGGCCAGAGGAGCTGTTGCTCCCCCCGAAACAGAGGAGCCCCCAGGGATCGGCAGAGTGAGCAGCGAAGAGAGCAGACCTGCACAGGGCCGGGAGCCGGGCTCCCTTCTCCGGCAGCTGCTTGCTGCCCCGATCCCCTCCGTTCCCTCGCTGCTTGCCTAGGGTCAAGAGGGTCAAGGCAGAGGCCTCTGCAAGGCCAGGTCTGAGCGGCAGGAGCCTGGCTGGGATGCCGGGCTGGCGCGCTGGAGCAGGGTGGAGGCCCGCAGCAGCTCTGGAGGGCCGCTGCCACAAGGTCCTTCTCTGAACCGCCCGGGGCCGGGAGCCTGGGGCAGCGGCCTGGGCAACCACATGGTCCTAGGGCACAAAGGCCAGGGACACGGTCCAAGAGCACAGTCCAACCACCCTCTGGAGCAGCGAGGTCAGGGAGGAGAGAGGCAGGTGCCCGGGGATGGGTGGGCAGAGGCTGGGGCTGGGGCTGGGCTGGGGGCAGGAAGGCAGGCAGGAGCCAGGTCCGCGTGGGCCATGCCAGAAGGCAGGGCACGGGGGGGCCAGCAGGGCAGCCCATTCCGCAGTGCCAGGAGCAACCATGCAGAGAAGCCTCTTTCGCCGCTTCGGGGGCCTCCAGCTGCGCTGCCCCCTGGCACACCGCTGCTCCCCACGAGTGCCTCCTGGCCCTGCCAGCCCTTGCAGGGCGAATCGGGGTGAGGCGGCCCGAGAGGCAGGACACCTCGCAGAAAGCCTGCCTTCCAGGCCTGCCTGCCAGCCACTCTCTCCAGGTCTCTGCTGGGGTCACTCGCCCGCCGGCACGGCTGCTCTCCAGGGTCCTGAAAGGATCCCGCCGAGGCAGGGCTGCCGCACTGGTCGCGGCCCCGAAGGGGCTCCCACCCGGCCCTGCGGTGGCAGCTCCTCGCCCGAACGGGGGCGGAACCTCATGCAGCTCCCGTGGGGCAGCGGCTCTCTGTGCAGCAGAACCGCCTGCGGGCGAACTGGGTGGGAAGGGCAGGCTCTCCCCTCCCCTCCGGCACCTCTGGCTGGCTCTGCCCCCCAAGTCGAGGCCCGGCAGGGCAACTGCGCTGGACTGGGCCAGGGGACAACTGCAAGGCCTGCTGCAGCCCCTGAAGAGCTGCGACGCGGGTCGGGGGGCTGAGGCGCCTGTCCCTTGGCGGCCACGCCTTGGGCCCCATGAGGAGACCTCTGTGGGAGCATTATTATTTCTTCTTCTATCACACTGCATTTATATCCCACTTTTTCTCTTGTGAGGAGCCCAAGGAGGCCTACGCAGCTCCATTTTATCCTCACAACAAGAACAGCCAGGGTGACTTCTGGCCAGGGTGACTTCTTTTATATTTTATATTTTTATTTATTTTATATTGTTAATTTTAATTTTATATTGTTATTTTTGTATTTTATTGTGTTTGTAAGCCGCCCGAGGCTTCGGCAAGGGGCGGCATAGAAATGTTCTAACAACAACAACAACAACAACAACAACAACAACAACAACAGCAGCAGCAGCCCCGTGCGGCAGGCTGGGCTGAGAGTCTGTGACTGGCCCAAGCCCCCCCTGTGAACTGCTGGGCTGAGAGGGGGCCGGAGACTGGATCGCCCGGGTCTGCTGCCCAGCTCTCTGGCCGCCACTCCCTGCTGGCTCCAGGTAGGCTGGGGCGAGCACGTAGAAACTGTCTGCACCGGGGGTATCCTGGCTCAAGCAGGATGCCCCCAAAACACCGCGGCCTTCGACACACGCAAGCACTCGTGCAGACACACTGACATGCACAGAGCGCCCCTTCTCTCCTGGGCCAAGCATGCGGACAGCCTCCCTCACACCTTCTCTGAGCTCAGGGGACGGACCCCCGAAGCCGTTTCATTCACAGCTAACCCACCTCAATCAGCCTCCCTGCCTTGCGCCTTCCAGGCATGTTTGGACTGCAGCTCCCAGAATTCCTAGCCTATGGCCCTGCTGCATGGGAATTCTGGGAACTGCAGTCCAAATGCCTCTGAAGGCCACCAGGCTGGGGAAGGCTGACCTAAATTATGAAAAATGGGGCTGGCTAGGCCAAGGTGAGGGCTAGCTTAGCTCGTGCTGGGGATGTAATTTAATGGTAATTTATTATGTGCTATTGTATTTCAATGTATTTTATCGTGTTGTAAGCTGCCCCGAGGTTTCGGCAAGGGGCGGCATAGAAATGTAATAATGATGATGATGATGATGATGATGATGATGATGATGATGATGATGACGATGTGCTGACACTTGGAAAACTGGCTCATTCAGGCTTCTCGGACTACCTACCCGCTTCTGACCTAAGGACTGGGAATGGGCTGGACCGGGTGGCTTTCTGCAGCCATCTCCCTCCAAGACCAGCAGAGACCCAACCCAACGCCCTGAGGAAATGTGTGGAGAGGGGAAATTCTCCTTGCTCCTTTCAGTTTACGGAAAAGGGGCTCCTCTGTGCCAGTCATGTTGGATCTGAGCCAAGTTGCCCAAAACAGGCGACATGCCCGGATTTAACACTCTACATAAAGCTGATCCAGTTCTGTAAAGTGACGCGAGTGGCATGAATGGCAGCATTTGCACAAATTCCTTTAGCAAACGTGATTAAAAGGTGTGCCAAGTGCAGCCCACCCTGGAGGCGGAAGGCTGCTAGCGGGCCTGAATCACGCCCCCCATGAGGGGGTGCAGGCAGGGCTTTTGAGCTGAATGCCAGGGGCCGCATCAGGAAAATTGATGCGGTTCCCTCTCACCCACTGGATTCCTTACACATCCAGCTCTGGCGCGCTCTCCCCCGCTAGGCAATCCTCTCCGCCCACAAAGCCCTCTTCTGGAAAGAGCAGCTCACACGCGAACGGCCGAGCCCAAAGGCAGTGCGGCTTGCAGCGGGGGTGCTCCAGGTGGGTCTGTCTCTCCTTTAGAGAACTTACTGTCACATTTCATCCCCTGGTGGATCAGCCCATACAGCAAGGATCCACAGTGGTCGCAGAAGGTGGGGCTGGAATACGTATGGATTTTGAACTTGTGTTTGCTCCGTGGGTCCTGGAGAAGAGAGGAAAAACACCCAATGAGAAGGCTTGGCTAGGCACCAGTCACGCGTCCCAGGCCTTTCTAGAAATGCTAGCAGATGCTCGCAACTGCGTTCTGGAGTGCATCAACTTGACCGCAATCATCTTCGACCCTTCAGGGATGCCCTTCTATGGCAAGCCCTCTGTGACATCCCAAAGGCGATCTTAGGATTTCCCCACCATTTTGCAGTGAAAGGGGTTGGGCTGAGACACAGCACAGGCAGGACTCTCCAGGGAAGGGCTGGGGGACGTGAATCCATCACCCGGCACCCAGTTCACTTCCCACACAACTGCCAGACACAGGAAAGACACATTTCAGTTCAGAACACAGACATGCAGACCCCCTTAATGGTGTTCCAGGGGTCCAAGGTTCCCCGCATTTCCCTACTATTAGAAATGGGGAACTGGCGTGAAGAGGCAGCACCTGGGCGAAAACCCCCGCCGCCCCCCCGCCCGACAGATCCAGGTCGCAGCCCAATCCTGTTTGCTCCCACACCAGTGCACTGATGTTTCAGTAGTGTTTCAAAATAAAATACTGGTGAGGAGGCACTTCGTACACCCAGTGGCTGAAATGGCACCAGCAAGGAAAGGCTGCCCCAAGGCGGACCGAGGCACAGGGCGAGGGCGGCCTCAGTCCGGAGGGATGCTGCAGCAAACGCCGAGGTAATGATCACAAGCGCTTAGTGCAAAGTTGAGGTGGGAAAGGCAGGCGGGCGGAGAAGCGGCGGCCAGGGCGGAGTGGGCTCCGCGGGCTCTGCCGCTGACCCGCCGAGCTGCCTTCGGCGGTGGCGGTGTTGTGGGCGGCTCTGTCGCTGCTGACGAGCGGCGTGGTGCAGACGGGACTTACGGGACTTCGCTGGGTCCCGTCTGCGCGAGTGATCCTGTTGGGCACAGGCCTTGGCAAAGTTAACTGCATCACAAAGTGAAAAGGCTGTGCCCTGAGGAAACCTCATCAACGCTTGAAAGTTGCTCCTTTAAAGGCCAGGGTGGCTGCTGGCTGATGAGAAGCTGGAGAAAATGGGGGTTAACGACAATTAACCTCCATCAGCCGGGCTTCAGATACCCGCAGAACTGTCATTATGCACTCTCATGCCTCGACCGAACTCTGCTCCGATGAGCAGTGGGAATCTTCGCTAGGAGCTCGGAGGCAAACGGTCTGATTACACTTCCGCTCCCGCATCGGGCAGGCAGGTGCTTTTTGGGGGGTCACCATCAAGGTGCTTTCAGAGAAGAACGCCGGATGGGGTGGTCCAAGATACCTTGCAGCCAGGGCAAAGGACCACATGGTGCTGCTGCCCCCTCCTGCTCCATCTGCATGTCGTGAGCAGAGCCGGCTGGAGCCCGGGGTCAGACTAGATGGCCCGGGAGGCCCCTTCTGACTCGCTCTGCTTCTACGTTTCTGTCTGGATAAGCTGATTGTGACTGGCCAGGCACTTTTCCCCCAGACCCACAACAGGACAGGGTCACAGGATCCTGGAGTGCAGAGCTGAGGGGCCGGGAGGGCCCCCAGGGCCACCGCCTGCTGCTCCAGGCCGCCCATTTGCGCAATCCTGCTCCGAGGGCTGGCCCGCTCCATATGCGCCACGCTGCGCCATCCCTGTGAGCATCAGGCCAGCTTCAGAGGGGCAGGGAAGCCACGCGGTGTGGTCTGGTCTGCTCCTCCGCCACACCACACCATAGAAACATCGTACATAGAAACAGAAGCAGAGCGAGTCAGAAGGGGCCTCCCGGGCCATCTAGTCTGACCCCAGCTCCAGCTGGCTCCGCTCACGACATGCCCACCATGTGCACGTCCAGCCTATTCTTGAACACGCGCACCGATGGGGCCTCAACCACCTCCCGTGGAAGCGCATTCCACACCCTCGGGGTAATAACTGTCAGGAAGTGCTTCCCGGCATCCAATGGAACCTGGGTTCCCTGAGCTTTGCTCCATTGGCATGCGTCCTGCCTGCCTGCCTGCCTGCCTTCCTCCCACACCCTACCACTCTCCCACCAACTGTCCCCTGCCTAGTGGTAGGGCTGGCCCTGCTCAGAAAGGCCCACAGGCATCCACCCTGCCCCACAGATCTCCAACCTGTAGCATCTCCCCACTTGCTCCAGGTCTTAAAGCCCATCCTGCGTCTGTGGGCAGGGAATGAACCCCAGGGCTGCCCCCTCTGGAAAGAGGCAACCAGGAGGGGCTCCGGGAGGGCACCGCCTCGTACACGCATGTGCAAGCGTGTGCCCGCCACTGCCTGGCACGGGCCCGGAAAGCCCTGCACGCGAAACAGGCCCCTCCACAGGGCCGGTCCCTGGCACCCAGGACACCACTTCTGCTCAGAGGCAAGGCGGGGGAACGGCAGAGAGAGGAATTGTCTAGAGGGGGCCGATGCAGAGGACCCGGCAGATTCCTCGGGAGCAGAGCCTCCACCTCTGCCATGCCCTTCCATGACCTCAGTCCAGGCCCCGCCCTGCCCAGCCTGCACGCTCTGGCCTCTGCCAAAGGAGCCCCCGGGCGGCACCTGGCTGAGAGGGGAGGGCTGTGAGGGAGGGGGCTGCCGCACTCCATGGGCACTTTTTCCCAGTTCCTTCCTCACAGCGGCCAGGTGTGGCGGGGGGCGCGGGGAGCTCACCTTGCCTCCAAGCAGAGCAAAGCAGCACTGCCAGCAGGTGGACCCAAACAGGTGTCCGTCGCCTTACAAGCAGCTCTGCTCTGCCCTGCTCCCAAGCAGTCTGCTCCTTTCCCCTGGAGGCTGGCTGGAGCTTGCTGAGTTTGGCCTGATCCTCCCCGATGCCTCCCATCATGCAGGCTCATGTCTGCGGCAGCACGGAGCCAGTGATCTTCTTGGCAGCAAGGGGCAGAGGTGGGAACGCTTCTGATGGGTGCGCAGGGGCACCTGCCGCCCATGCGTCTCCGGGCTGGGGTGCCCCTGCCCAGCAACCGCAAGCTCTAGAAGCATCCAGGCCCTCATGCGCTGGCGTGGTAGCTGGTCCCAGCTGGGGTTCAGCATAGCACAGCCCTGGGGCATGACTTCCATGCCACCTGCTGGCACCTGGCGAGACTGGGAGAGCTGCACGGCCAGGACAGGTGAGGCCACACTGCCAACAGGGCATCTCTCCGCCTGGAAGGAGGAGGCCCCGCCCTGTCCCTCGGCATCTGTGGCCTCACGCGAAGCAGCAAATGGGAGCTCAGTCCAGCGTTTCTCCGCAGAAAAAAACCCGGCGCACCAAAGGTTTAATCTGACCATTCTCCCCAAGGACTGTTTAGGGAACACATGCGCTTTTTCAGATCCTTTAACTGGCAGAGGGCCAAGCGGAGCCTTGCAAGGGAAGAAGGCAGGTGACGCATGCAGCTCCCGTGGGAACACACAGTCCGTGCACAGGAGCCAAGAGCAGAAACACTTTCTACACAGGCCTCCTGTGGCTGCCCTTCCACCCCAGAAGACAGCCAGTGCAGTGAGGGAGGTCCACAGCACCTTCCAGAAACACCACAGCTGCAGGCCACGCACTTCTCTGCAGGACTGTCTACAGCTGAGGTTTCTCCAGCAGTCCGAATGGAAGCCAGAAAGGCCAACAGATCCAGGGCAGGGCATCTGCCTGCCTCTTGTCTGTCTGTCCATCCATCCTCCTGGCTGCTGGAGTCACCCTGGAGGCTTCATTCTGCCTCATGCTCACAGAGACACGACTGAAAGCATGTGGGGTGAAGAGGCTCGGGTGCCAGGAAAGATGCTCGACCAATTTCAGGACAGGACCCTGGGGGTGTGGGGTGGGGGGAGATGCCCGTGCCTTGTGCAGCTCCCCCGGCAGCCTGAGCGAGCAAAGGCAAAAGGAAGGGAGAGGAACGTACAGCCACTTTGCTTGCTTGCTTAGGGTACTTCGAGGCCTGCTCGCTCTGCAAATGAAAGCGGTAGCAGCTCCAGCACCTCTCGCTCTTGAATGCCAGTCACAAGAGCACAGAGCTGGAGCACAGCAAACCTTCCAGTGCCCGGCTTTACACACACACACAGTCTTCCAGCAGCAGGCCTGGGACTGCCGAGATGGCCCACAGCAGCCGCCTGGACCCGGGCCGGTGGGGATGAGCCGACTAGCTTGGCTCTGCTTTCAGTAGTGCCGGCAGGGCCAGGAAGGGCCCTCCTGGGTCTGGCGCTTGCACCAAGCTGGTGCTGAGCTGAGGGCTGAGCTCCGACATGCCTTCACTGCCCAGGGTGATACTTACAGGGAGGGCTCATGGGGGTCACCTCAGGGACTGTGTCCCCCTTAGCCAGACTGGGGCTAACCGCAGCATTACACTTGTGCTTTTAACGTAACAGAAACATTCTCTCCTCTTCTGTTCCTTAAAAATGAAAGGACTCTTTCCAGGGATGTCTCCCTGAAACAGAAGGGAGGGTCAGCCAAGGGTACACGAGGCAGAGGGGGGAAGCGGCTTGCACGGTGCGTGGGGCTCAGGCCCTGCTCCGTGTCCCACAGGCTTGGGGCACGCTTGCCCAGCGAGCCCATCAGGGACGCAGCCTCTCCGTGGCGATGCCAGCATCCCCTGGGGCTGGGGGGATGCATCGGAACAGGTGCGCGGCCGGCTCAGGCCTGGAGCTCTGGCTCCTCTGGCGGCCGGGCTCCAACGCTGCAGGAATGAAGCAGGCTGCGACTCCCTGGGCAAGGGACTGGCCTGCCTGGGCGGCCCCCCGCAGCAGCCACAACCCCGCTTGCCAAGAACTCAGGCTCAGGGCCAGGACGACGCGGGCCAGAGCTGGGCAGCCGAGCCCAATCTGCTGGATGTGCAACCCCGAGACAAGCGCCTCGTGACCCTGCCTGTGCGGGAGGCGAGGCTGGGGGCCGTGCCTGGTCCAGAGGAAGCTTCACGGCCAGCCAAGCCTGAGAAGCTCGCCATGCTCAGTCCTGCTAGCCCCCGCCTGCCCTGTCCCCTCGGTCGCCTCGCTGCGGCCCTGGGGGAGGCAGTGGGCAAGATGGCCAGGGCCTCACGACACGCGCCCTGGCAGGCAGCTGCTCCGCATCCTTGGGGGAGAAAGGCGCCATGCAGAGGGAGAGGGAAACCGTCCCTCCTGAGGACGCTTCCTCAGGCCGGCCAAGTTCCCCCCGGCTGAGGATGCGCCTCCGGCGGGGGCAGCACAGGATGCGTCCCTGGGGAGATTCCACGATAACCAGACCGCCTGCGCAGTTTGTGATGGGCGTGCAGGAGGCGCGGTGAACTGCGTGGTTAGCGCGAAGGTGGCAGGTTGTGCCCGGGCAGCTGCTGGTCACAGCCCACGTTGGTGCCCGCGTGTTGGGGAAACGTTGTGAGATCCCGGAAGCCAAATTTAGGTGTCTAAGGAGCAGGGTGGGATCTAGGACCCCCCAGGCGGCTTCCTCCGAAGTGCTACCAGTTGCACATGCAGCGCTGGCTGGACCGGCACCGTGGAGGCACTGGGGCAGAGGTGAGGGGGTTTGGCTTTCTGGCCCCTGGGGAGCTTCTGGGGCAAACAGGCCTGTACAGAAGGGGAGCATTCCACGGGAACCCAAACCGAACCAGTCCGCTAGCACTCAGACGTTAAAAACTTTGCAGAGCAACTGCTAAACTAAAACCCTGGAAAAAGCCCACAGGAGCTGGGAATGGGGAAGGGTGCGGATGCTCCTTTGAACACGATGGGCTTCCTGCATGCTTTGGGTGACTCGAAGCAGGTTGACTCTGTCTTTTTTTCCAAAGGTAACCCCAAGACAGGCCTCAGTTTGTGCATTAAAAAAAATGGAAATGAAGGAAGTTTGCCCAATTGCCATTTGCATAATTTGCATAAATTTGTGCAGTTTGTGCACATTGCAGTACTTTGTGCAAATTGGCACCCAAAAGTGCATGGCCTCTGTGCAATATGCACAAATTGCGCAAGGACCATGTGCTTTTTGTGGTGTTGATCTGCCACTGTAGTGGTTTGCTTGCCTTATTGTTTCAGGGCTTTTTTGCTGTGTGTTTTTAACATTCTTAACTTCCCAGAGAGCTTTGGCTATTGGGCAGTATAATAAATGTATCAGCCAATTCTATTCCATCAGCCAGCCATCAGCCAATTCTAGGCAAGTTCCCCTAGAAACCAGTCCCACGGTGCTTTGCCCGCATGCCAGCACACCCGGTGCCTCGTTCGTCTCCGCTCAGCGAGCGGGGGCGCAGGGGCTGCAGCGCCCCTGAGGGCCTCACGGGAGCCTGTGCAGGCCACGGTTTGCTTGCTTACTAAACTCGCGCACTGCCCAGTAGTCGGAAGGCTCCCTGGGTGGTTAACGGAATTAAAAGAAAACAATAATCACAAAACACTACCAACACCACCAAAAACAATACACCAATAAACGGTTAAAGCCTATCAACAGAACCAACGGCACAGCAACTGACAAAATGCAGTTGTGCAAGAGGCACACGGCCGATGAAAATACAGCACGGAGTCATGACCCACATTTGCAAATGCAGGCTCTCCTGACTGACGCGCCCCCCAGGGGCACGCTGGGGTGGGCACTGGCCCAGGCCCCACTTGCCTGTTGCAGAGCCCCCGGCCAAGAGAGACCCCAGCCCTTGACTCCGCCCACTGCCCTTTGCTTGGAGAGACATTGCCGGCCTGCGGAATCCTGCTTCTCCTCCACGGGAAAAGAGATTTGCATTCAATAGACCTCCCACAGAAATGGATCGATTTTCCTCAAGGACTTTGGCAGAAAGCAGGGCAGACCAATTAAAAGGGAGCACAGGACTGGGGAATTGGCTGCTCTTTTTCTAAAAAAGAGGAGGAGGAGGAAGGTAATGTTAAAAGGCTCTGTATTTTCTCTTCTCATGAATGCTCTAAGACGCTTAATTTCCAGATTTGTGTCAGTTCTGCAGTGGAAGCAGAGACAAAGCATTGCTCCTCTGCAGGAGCAGATAAGCAGCATCCTTGCAGCCTCCTGACCGCTTCAGAGACGGCCGCTCCCTCGCACGCTCGTACAGCCAGCCGGAGGACGCTGCCCCAGGATTCTGAGCTGTCAAAAAGAAGCGTCGGAGGAAAAGGACACATACTTGCCCACCTTCCCAGGCACCTGGAGTCTTGGGATCGGGTAGAGAAGGGGGGCACCATGACTTCCAGGGGACTCTCAAACCCCTGAGGGGGTTGAAGGGTGTGTGTATAATTAATATCCGTCTGCCAAGCAACACAGGGACAGGGTCTGTGGCCCGACACAGGCAAGTTCGGAGCTCCCAGATCGCCTCTCTGCCTCCGCCTGTCACGCTGAAACTTTGGACAGGGACAAAGGTTGGCCAAGCAGTTTACTTACATCAGAAGCGGGTCCCTTGTCTGCACCTGGGCAGGAGAAGGTAACAAACTCATGGCACCTCTTGTGGACGACAAAGCAACAGACTGCAATGAGAAAGCAGAAGAAGCGCCGATTAATGGAGAACGGCTCCAGCCCAGCGAGCACGCGAGGCGACCCCTGTGGGCTTGTGGCTGGCTGTTGTGCTGAGCAGGCCGTACAAAGACACCCCTCCTACGCTTCCTACTCTTCCTCTAAAGGAAGGAAACGCATCCCCAACCTGCTGGTTGGCAGGCCTGCCCATCAGAGCTCGATGGATCAGCCGTTCCTCGCACGCGTGTCCCTCACGATCGAAAGTGCTGCGCCCGCGGGCATCAGCGCCAGCGCCACTATTCCGTGACCCTGCGGCTGTAGGAGAGGGGCTCTGCCCAGGAGCCCAATCCAGCAGGCTCGCTTCTGCTTCGGAGCGTGTCCCCCCAGCACACACACGCTTCCGGAGGGCTGGTGTGGCTCCCTGGAGGCTTCCTCGCTAGGTGCCGGAGCACAAAGCTGAGCAGGCTGGGCTGGAGGCAGTGGGAGCGCGTGTGTTGGGCTCCTTCCGCTCCCACCCTGAGAGCTTCTCCAGATGTGGGAGAAGGCCTGAATGAGTAAGATAAGAACGCCCGGGCCTGGAGTTCTGAGCCCCAGAACTACAAAGGTTGGGTTGAACAGGGCCCAGCATTTGGCCAGGGGACACTTGCCAGGATGGGCCACCACGTGGGCAGCTGATCGCGGGCGTTACCCTGGGCAAGTGTGCGGCGCATCTTCCCACACGCATGCCCCTGGCCAGACATCGTGGGAAGGAAGAGTCCACGGGAATGACCTGCTGGACAGCTCTTCATCCTACCGGCCGGCACCCCCACGTTACCGGCGGCTATGCTGCCAAGGGGCCCTCCATGTCCGTGCGCAGATGACCGAGAAGTGTCTCCTTCCGCCACATGCTGAATCAGCTTGGCCGGAGGCACCAGAGCTGGCGCAGCCACTGCCGCATGAGCCTGCAGCAACATGCTCGGCACAGCCTCCCCTCTGGGAGCGCTGGACGCTTCGGCTGGCGCAAAATGGCGGGTGGTCCGCCAGGCCAGCGCTACTGGAAGCAGCCATCTGCTTGCTGGCTGGAAGCCAAGCTGCTGGCTCTGCCTTTCAGGCCACCTCGCCCCCAGGGGCCGGGTTTCGCATGCTCCCCTTCCCTACCAGGCACACCCACAGCTTGGCTCCTCTTGCCCCAGGGCCAGAGGGTCCCACGGAAGGAGCTTTCCCGCTCTGGAACCCCAGACTCAGAGCGGCCTTCCAGGGTGGATTGATTTGGGTCAAGGCAAGTTAACTCAATAGGCTAAATCCTGATACAAATCAGGAAGACAAGGGTCAGTTTCAAAAAAAGCGTACCCTTTTTGTGTCCTTCCAGAAACCTGTCAGAGCACTTCCTGAGCCGTGTTGCAAACCTGTCCACTAAGCCATGCTGAAGTTACAGGCACACAGGGCAATATTTGCACGGCTTCAGCTTCATGAGCAGGCATTGCATCTCTTCGTTTCATCGGGTGCCTCTTGCACGCTTCCCTCTTTGGCCTATGCAGTGAATGGCCAGGTGTGCTTCACCCAGGGAGTAAAACCAGCCCCCAAATCCTCACACCTGCCCCACCAGGCACAGTCTGTGAGCCATGAAGCTGGCACGGCTGCGGCAAAGCTCACTCAGCAAAACACCCTGCGACCCGTGGCCCACTCTCGGGCGGTGGGACAGTCCAGAAACGATCCCAACCCATCACCCTCACGAGGGCACGTGACACCGCCTCCTCGGGGAAACGGGTCCAGAGCTGCTCGCATGCAAGCGATGGGCCGCCCCGTACAAGGACGGGGAAGGCGGCGTTTGGGCAAAGTTTGGCAAAGCTTACCGTGAGGGCTTTAAACTGAACGCTGCAGGAGAGGGACAAGTACCCCCAGCACAGCGGCAGACAGCGAGGGCAGCGCCACCCGTGCCCCAGCATGGCCCTCCCAGACAGCTGGGAAGACGCTCCAGTGGAAGGACGTGCCCTTCCGCGTCTATATACTAATGCAGGAATGCGGACGGTGGCCAGCGAACGGGAGAGACCAGTCCATGCCTGAGACCTCCGCCTTTCCCGGGCTCGCTTGCATTCGTTGTCCTGTTCCGAAGTTTAATTATTAAGCAGGCCATGAAACAGATAGGCTTGCGCCTCACGCCTCGCAGTTTCCCTGCAGCCTCCTGCAGCCTGCCCCGCTCACGTGCCGAGCAGAGAAATCCTCACGGGCACAACGGTCAAAAGTTTCACAGCGCAAAGCAGAAACTGCGCCCTCTTTCCATCCCAAAGGATCTTCTGAAGTACGAAATGCATGCAGAGGATGCACCTCCAGCACTATTTTTATAGCTTGTTTTGAAATTCCAGTTACGACAGCAGATGGGTTACAACATTTCACTTAGTGTATGCTCAGAGGCTTTGTGCACTAGCAAAACCCTGGTGGGGCACTCGCTGCTGTTGAAAGGAGACAACCTGATTACAACACTTCCCCTTCCTCTTCTACTGGTAACATTCCCTGTCTTTCTCTAACACAAGGTAAATGCACAAGGTAAATGCACATTGATCAGCAGTAAACCCGACACAATGCTGCGTGTTTGGCTGTTGGACTGGCAGGGCACGCTTTCCATTATAGCTTTCCCTGGCAAACCCAGCGGGTGCGCAGGGACACAGCCAAGGGGCATGAATGACCCCTGATGTCCGGACCCCCCTCGGCCCCGAGAACCCCAAAGCCTCCCTGCAGGCAGAGGACAGCAGCGGCCTGAATCTGGCAACAGACCGAGCGGCATGTCGGTGAGGGTTGCTAGGGCGGAAAGCGCGCGTGAGCACTCACGCCAGAGGACGGGGCGCCAGAGGCAGCAGAAAGCGCTGCAGAGGCTGGAGCAGCTCCGAGAGGTCCCTGCAGGGCTGGCGTTTCCCAGCCAGCCACGTGGGCCGCCTTTGCTTCCACACAACTCTTGCACACCCTTGGAAATAAACAGATGTTGCAAAGGCACTCTCGGTCTCGGGGGAAACGAAACCCTGCTGCACTACCCAGGCCAGCAGGAAGCGTTGGACAGGGGTTGCCCCGAAGAGAGGACTGTGAATTGCTGTGCTTGCACTCCTGAGAATCTTAATGCCAGTCTGAATGCTCTGTGGTCACAAGGAAGGACCGGGAGAGGGCTGCATGGCAGGGAGCAGGAGCTGGGCAGGCTAGCAACGGGCCCCCCACTAGACCGTAGACTCAGCCAGGTTTGCCTGCTCAGCAGCAGGAGGGGGAAGTGGCAGCGCGGCCCCTGGGCTTCGGGCTGCAGCACTGAAATCCCAGCCTTCAGGGCTCCTCCTCCCAAGCGGGGCCATCATTGCGGCTCAGCTGCAGAGCACGAGGCAGAGTGTTCCAGGAGAGACCAGCTGGGGATGGGGACATGAGCAGGAGGGAGCAGCGCCACCAAGGCTGACTCCATTCCAGCGCGGAAATAAAAACCAAGCGGTCACATTACAAGATCATGCCGCATCTCACCACTGGCAAACCAGGCCACGTTCCTGCAGGGCTGACCTGCTGGACCCTCCTGCCCTCAACAGATTCCCAGGCCACTGATCCTAATTATCAGGTCAGTGCCCAGGGCCCGTGTTCCCCAGGGTCTGACTGCCTATTCATCTGCCTGTCAACAAGAATGCCTTCCACAGACAACTCCCCCCCGCCCCCCCCTTCAGGTTTTCTGCTCAAACCTAGGAGAAATGGGAAAAGGTCCAAGTGAGAAACTTTGCAAATGCACTTTCTGGACCATTCACCGGTGTTTCTAGCAGGAGCACAAAAAGCAGGAGCCCGGGGAATATCTGGCAGCTCTGCTGGGGCTTGCAAGAGTTGCCAGAGGCGCCTTCCACATGGCCTGGCTCACCCACATGAACGATGTGGAGCTGGGAAAGGAACGGGTCAGCCAGAGTAGGGGGCCAAGCTTGGCTGACAATGTGGAGCTGGGCTTGACAGCTGTGGGCCCCCGGAGACCCTCGTTCCTCTGCATAGGCCCCCAGCTCCTCCAAGCCCCTCCCAAACATGGCAAAGCACCTCAAGCATGCCTCTGGCTTGGCAAGGCCAGGAGCAGAGCACGGAGCAGCCTGGAACCAGCTGCAGAGACCAGTCCCGAGGGTGCCGCAGTGTTCACTCCTCTGCATAACATTCGTTCCACCAAGGGTTGTGCAGTTCTCCCGAGATAGGAAAACAGCTTCCTTCATTTGGGTCTGAAAAGAAAACTCGCCCAGCACATGCATCACTGGTGGAATGGCAGCCGAGGTCCCCCGTGCCCTCACTGCAGGTGCCCACATTTTACGACAGCTGCCCATCTCTGGCTCAGAAATCTGCCTGACTGCATTTCGTGGGTGGAGTTGCTGGAAGCTGAGACATCTTTGGAAGCTTTTACCCCGGACCGGGGCTTGTTTGAAGCTGGCAATCCAAACCTCCAGGACTGCCCAGGCAGCCTGCGTTTCAATTAGCCACACTTTCTGGAGAGATGTGTCACTGAGCTAAGATTAGCCTGCTAATAACGGGAGAGCAAGCGCATCCATCGCCGGCCCTGGAAGCTCACATTTCATGGGAGGCTCTGCCTGTCAGCTCCAGCCCAGCCCAGCCCAGCCCAGCCCAGCCCAGCCCAGGCTGTAAGAAGATGGGAGCCAGGCGGGAGAAGCAGGCCCGTGTCAAAGAAGCAGCTCGGGGGGGGGGGGCACGGCACATGTCGGGGTGCCCCTACCCACGCCATTTCTGCATTCCTTGCCGGACGGAAAGGGCATGGGTCTTTTTGGCACCAGGCTCCCTGCAGCCTCCAAGGCTCCGAGTCTTGCACCACCTACTGCAAGCAACACTACAGGAGAGCGAGATTTCTTCCACTACAGAAACTGGAGAGAGAGGTGCGTGAAGGTAACACAAGAGGCAAGCAAGGACGGGCACAGGCCACCAAGTGTGCCTGGCACATCGGCTGCTGCTCCTCCACCGTGGCTGCCACGGCTCTGCGGGCATGCTCCTCACTTAACGGTGGGGCTGCACTTTCCACAGAAGTGCGGAACAAAGTCAGACCTTGAAAACAGGAGTAACAGGGCAGAAAAAAGGATGAGCACAGGAAAAATGTACGAAGGTGATGATCTGGGGGACTGTCCCCCACATTGTCCATGACCTACAAGCGGCCATGTCAGCAGCAGAACAAGCGGACTTCAGAAGCACCGCGACCGGCCGCGGCGCGTGGCGGTGTTCCCTGGCGCCCACCACCTGCCCCTGCTGTTCGGAGAATCTGCCCCACTGGACCCCAGGGCAGGGCTGCTCCGCGGGGCAGGTGTAGTTCCAACACAGGCCTTGATCTGGAGAGGATCAAGGCTGGCCAAGAACCCCACAGATGTGGATGCCCAGCTCCACCTGACCCCTAATTCCCCACAGGAAGACGGATGTGAACCAGAGATTCGAGCATGCACAGAGAGACGGCTGTGCCAGGAAATGTTCCAGCCACATCGACAAATGCTTTATCTCGCCTCTGGAAATAACACAGTGAAGAAAAGACGCGATGCGCTTGTCCTGTTTGAAGGCATCTGTGTGTGTGACAGATTCTCAGAAAGATCAGCAAGACCAGTTGGAAGACCAGCCTTTTCCTGATGCGCTCATGTCAAAACTCGTTTGCTCACTGTAAAGGCTGCCCTCAGAAACACATATGGCTGCAGTTCAACTCAGCTGTTTGCTGGGAAATGCACCTCTCCCCACCTGCAGGCACCTTTTCTCCACTCAGTTTCACATCGTGTTCACAACCGACAACCAGGAGGAGCTGGCCAGAGCCCTCTCCGCACAGGCCACCTCGCGCCTGCGGGCGGCAGTGGCTCTCGCGCTGCAATGGGAAGGCGCTTCTTGCCCAGTCTTTGCATTTACAAACAAGCAGAGAGCAACAATGTCTTGCAAGCACCGTCACATAACGGACAGAAGTTCCATGCAGTGGTCGAGCAGGAGGGCACCCAAGAGAGAACCCTGTGGCTATGGGGCAGAATCCAGCCCCCCACTGCCTCTGGAGCTGCCCTGCCATGGGAGCAGAGCCAGCAAAGAGCTGGGCCCACTGGGCCTCTGAGCACCTGGGTCATGTGCCGCGGTGCCGAAGGCTGCCTCTTCCTTGCCCCCCCCCCCTGCACCTGGGCCTCCCAGCAGGGCCACCAGAATGTTTCCCGCCCAAAAGTAGCTTTATAGCTCCTATGGAAGTTATCCTATTGTAAGCCACTTCAGGAAGCCACTTCTGCTGCAGAGACAGGGCTGCAGGGACTCCTTTGGTGGCCACGGGTCCCGCTTGCCGGGGCTCTCCTGTCCCAGCCCAGTGAAGCAGAAGGCAGTGCAGGAGGGCCTTGAAGGAGCCCGTCCCAGCAGGCCGGGCGAGCCCCCCAGGCTGCTTGGGCATGGCCCCCCACACTACGGGGAGACAACTGCCCTGTCTGAGGCAGACCTCGTCTAACTCTGTCGCTGCATCAACTGGCACAGGCATTCCTTTGCAAATCAGTGTCTTCTTTTCCACAGTTCAGAAACGGCCAGCCAGCAGCATGGGAAAAATAAAACTTGGCCGAGGCTCCACAGCTGCCCAGCCACTTGGCCACTCTCCCCTGGCGCTGGCGTCAGGCAGCACGGACCTGAACAGGCAGCCCTGCACGGCACCATGCGCACCTTGGCCAGTTTTCGACACCTTCCAACAACTCAGGTGTGCCGATGGGGTGGGGGGAGGGGGGAGCCATCGGACAGCTCACTGACCGCACCAGTCACTCACTGGTTAGCGAGCAGCCACGCCACTCAGCTGGGCACATGCGTTCCCCGGGGAGAGCCCTCTGCGGCAGACCTGCCTCCGGGAAGGGGCACGTCCCCAGACCAGCCAAACCGCGGGACAGTAGCAAGGGAGCAGAAACGAGCGATGCGAGCGATTCTGACGCAATGGGCAGAAGTTCAGCCTGTGGGAGACCAGGGGGCCGCCTCCTCCCACGCCTGAACGTGCCGGGAGCCTGGGGCAACTGCGAGCCCCCTGCCCCCATGTGCGGATGGGGCGATGCTGCCTGGCCCGCACAGGAGCACAACGGAAAGGCCGCCAGATGTTCCGCAGCGCAATGCACATGTGGGGAGGCAAGGCCAGAGCACTCCGTGGGGCGTGGAAAAGCGTCCAGGCTTGCAGGCGTGGTCAGCAGCAGTGGGGATTGCCCAGCCGATGGGGGGTCAGTCTCTGACCATGGCGGATTTCGTGCCTGCGCTTGACGTGGCCTCTCCCTCACTCTTTGACTCCAGCCCCACAAGCCAGGCGCTGCTCTCTGCATGCCACCCTCTCTGGCCGCCAGCCTTGCCAACGGGGCTGGCGGGGGAGGGGGCCGAGCCACGGGATACCACTCCGGCCCGACGTCAGGTTGTCTCTGTGCTGCTCGTCTGTGCCCTGCACACAAGCTCAGGAAATGGCATGCGCTTTCTAAGAATTGCGCTCCCACTCGGACCGTGGGTGGGCCGCACCCTCGTGCAGCCTGGCCGAGGAGGCCCCCTCCCTTTGCCGCATGGCCAGCAGCACCTGGAGGAAGCTTCCTCCTCTCAGCCACTCTGGGCCTCCAGGCGGTTGGTCTTTAAAGCATTTGTGAGTTTCAGATCATCACACTGCTGTGAGCTTTGCTCTACAATTTTTTTTTTTTTTTTTTTTGCTATAATGTTTAATGCTTATGCTATTTTAATAGTTCACTTTATACAGAACAGCCCTTGCAGGTTTGGGAAATTTACAGGTTTAAGTTGCCTTCAGTGAATTGCCAGGAGAGAATGCACTGTCCAGCAGTACAGAAATGCCATCGAGCAATCTAATGCGCAACAGCTATTTCCCAAAACAGCCAAGAGTTTTGGGGTACCCTAAATATGAGCACATCTACTTAGGCAGCAGGGCTTGCGGACCACAGTCCACAGTGCCAGATGCGTGGGATGTTCACTGCAGGCCCCCCATGAGATGCATGCTCCCCCCGGCCACCCTGTGCTCGGCTGCACCTGCCAGCCAGCCTTCGCTGCGTTTCAGCCATGTTTCCAGGCTAAGTGTTCCCCATGTGAAGGCGGGTCGGGGAGACGGACACGAAGGTCCTCAAGGGGATGGGCAGCCTTCTGCCAACTTCAGAGGCACAGCCAAGAGGTTGCGGTCACATCTCAGGTTTACCCCCAGGGAAAGAAAGAGCTGTGCATTTGGAGGCCATAGATTCACCCTTTTGCGCTATTGGACTCTCAAAATACTGAGGCTTTCAGAAATGCCAATTTCAACAGATGGCCAGCAAGTCACATGCACAACTTGCCAAGTCAGGCAGACGGAAGCATTGCCCTAAAATGCACACCTGCAGCCAGGAAAGCAGGGCTGCCATTTCAGATGCGGTGGGAAGAAGCAGCCAGCCCGAAACAGCGTCCAAGGGCCTGGCCTTCAATATATCGAAGGTTCGCAGGCCCACACCGCATTTTGCAGAGCACGTCTTTGTCTATCAAGAAGTGGGAAATTATGTGGCCTGAATGCTTCCTCATGCCCAGACTGGACTCTGCTTCTGCGGGCAAGAGCTAATTCCAGACTTGCCAGCCATCTGCATGCAGTGAGAAGATATCAGCGTGGCTGGGTGCAAGCGAGGACGATGCTGGGAGCTCTTCTCTCCCCTTTTGCAGGCCTTCATTTGAGCCGGACAGCTTCATGAACCAAAGAAACATTCCATCCAGTTTGAGGGAGCAGTTCTCTCCCGTGGGAAGACGCCTCCTCTGCGCCTTTCCTGAAAGGCCTGCTGCCACTCTCAAGGAGGCCTGTGCGGCTTGCGGGCCAGGTGGCCAGACACCAGGCATTGCTTGGGCGCCCCCCCCCCCGTTTGGCTGGATGCCAGCTCAGTGGGTCCACAAATTCACACCCCTTCCGACCAGTCCCTCCCAGTTCTGCCACGTCTGTCCCCAAAACCTGAGCCAACTTGGTCCTGGCAAATCTGTGCCACATTCCAGAGCCTCTCCTTCTCCGCCCAGCTCCCCGTCTGAACCCAAGCTTTCCAACTGGGCGTGCGGTGCTTCAAGGAAACAGGCCCGTCCGATGGACGGTGGGGCTCCTGCCACTCCTCGCACAGACCCAGCCAGGGGCTGCGTGCGCTGAGTCCAGCTGCTGGGTTCTTCCTTCCTCTGCGTTCCATGTGGCCTCCCTGCCGAGAAGGACCGGGAACGATGCCACTCCACCAGGAAGCAGAGCGCAGCCACCGCTGCACCGTGTGCCCCGAAGGGGATGGAAGCGCAGGCCACGAGCTGCAGCAGGGCCTCGCTGCCCCCATCGCTTTCCCCCGCTTGGGCTCGAGGGTCTTTGGCAGGCCCGCCGGTCTGCCTCGCTTCCCACTGTGCTTGGGCCAGGCTGGGATGGGCCGCCGGGCAGGCGGGGAGCCAGGCTGCGTCCTGCGTGTGGTGACGGCTGGCCACAGGGCAGCGTGGCTCGTCAAATGCGGAGCGAGGGAAACGCCAACGGAGCCTCAGGGCCCTTTGGACAGCTGGAAGATGAATGCTGCAGTCCTGAAGGGATGAGCAGCAGCCTTGTGAGCAGCAGCGCTTTCTGTCCTTGGGTGAGTGGCCTTTCCTTTAGTGCAGGCCGCCAACAGATAAATGCAGGCCGCCTGGTCTGCCTTCACTGAAGCTGATGCATGACGGAGCCAATGATAAGTGATACATCTTGCTTTATGGGCAAACACTGTCTATAGATCTACTGTCATTGATCCATGTTGAAAGCTGCAACACTGCACTTTCTTTTCTTCATTTTAATGGCTTTTTATTTCATTTTGGTTTTGATTTGTTAAAGATCACAATAAAAATTAATGGAATAAACCAAGCCCACTGCTCTCTCCTCCAGGGGCTGGCTGCTCCTGCAGGATTCAGCTGGAGAAGGTGCTTGCCCAGCCCTGCTGCCCCCGATGCTTTCAGTACAGGCGCTGCCAAGAGCTGAAGGGGGGAGACTCCAGCGGTTGGGTGCTTGATACACCCCCAATCCAGCAAGTGACCCCCATGCCAAAGAGCCGTGGTCTCCTTGCCTAGGACATGCGGGAAGTCAGGGTGGAGAGGGTCTTGGCTCACGAGCGGAGGCGCTCCAACATCCCGCAGCTCAGAGTCCCCGCACGCAAAGCGTGAGCACACGTGCCTTCCTTGAGAGGCAGCAGAGCCGGGGGCGGAGTGGAATAAGACGGAAAAACAAAACTGAAATACCACAGCCTGGAGTTACTTCGAAATAACTTCGCCCATTGCCATATTGTGCAGAGTCTCTCTTTTCCCTGTTGGACACACATGTCAAAGAAATGTCAAGGAAATGAGAGTCTGGAATTTTGCTCTCAGCATCCATAATGCATGAGCTGAGTGCAGGAAGCAACAGAGAGATACCGACCAGAGCTGCTCCGCGAGGCAGTTTCTCTAACGCCACAGATACAGTTTTGCCTGCACAGTTTTGTTGCATAGATCTAATACCCTTGCATTCCATTTCACAAAGAGCCAGCGCTGATGCAGCCGGCAAGCGTAGGAAACGGTGCCCCGGCTGTGCTGTACAGCCGAGCGGCAGTGTGGATTTCCCTGCCTGCTGGGATGGGAGGCTGAGGTGGGGACCTGATGAGCCGTCTTCCCGGAAGCGCACCTGGGTTTCAAAACAGGTCCTGTTCATCCCCTGCTGCAGGCGTGGCAGCTTTATTTCAGAGCTCCCTCAAGAGACAAGGTGCTCTGAGGACGGTGAGTAAACAATGAAGAGCCTGGAATCAAAAAAAAACCACACGCGCACACACACACACACTAGTAATCCAGGCCTCCAAGGGACTGCCAGGCTACAGTGGGGAGGGAGGAGGTGTGGGGATGGCTGGTGCGCTGGGTGGCTTTGAAAAGGGGCTGGGCATCCACGGGGGAGGCGGCCCGCCCGCGGCTCCGGCCTTGCTGGCCAGGTGCGTCATCCTTCACTGGAGGGGGTCCGCCTGCGCAGAGCAGTCGGGAGGCACTGGGCAGGCAGAGGTCCTGGGGAGGGAGGCTGGGGGAGCTGGGGTGGCACACCTGGACCGGGTGGACCTTTGCCCTAACCCAGCGTGGCTTTTCTCATGTTCTTATGCTCCTCTGACCATGGGAGACAGAACTTGGCACAGCACGGTTGGGCTTCACCGGGTGCTGGGACTGGTCCGGGTGGAATGTGCGGCTCGCCAGGAGCATCCTTCTGTGGAGGTCAGGTGGGCCCTGGCTTGCGTCCTGCCCCTCCCTCTCAGGGGCCCTGCAGCAAGCCGACAACCGTCCCCCTGACCGGCACACTTGCCTGCCCATCTCAGTCATTCGGCCTGTGGGGGGGGGGGGCTGATTCACTCAGCCGCCTCCCGTTTTCATGACTACAACTGGTCATTTGCTGCTCATCTGGCCTCTTCTGCCTCAGCCCCGCAATTTCTTTTCATTGCACAAATGAGGATTTTTGATCTTAGGGGGGCTGAACAGCTTGCCTGTGGACAGACCAAGAAAGGCAGAGGCAGGTGCCCCACCTGCCTGCCCTCCTTTAGAGCGTCCACCACCACCAGGTGGCCGAAAAACGCTCCGGCCACCGTCACGAGAACCCTCGGCGTCCCCTTGACGGGTGCCTGCAGGGCCACGGGGATTCTGGGAGCCCCCTGCTTGCAGCAGCTTAGGCAGCGGGGGAGCTGCCCACAAGGGGCCAAGGGCTCCCCAGCCCCAGCAGCAGCCCCTGCAGACCTCCCCTCCAGCAAGGCAGGGAGAAGCCAGGCGGGTGCGCCAAGAGCACAGCCACCTGCTCCGGTGCAGGAAGCAGCAGCCAGCTCTGGCAGGAGCACTGCTGAAGCCAAGGCTCGTGCCCTTTGCAGGACTCAAGCGTGTCTCGTCTCCCAGGAAATCAGACTCCTCCGGGGAAGCAGGACTTCCTCCGCCCCATCGTGCCCCGTCCCAAGCCCGTCTTGCAGGCAGCCGCCCGGCCTCAGCGCAGGTGATCCAGCTGGGATCCGCAGAACGGGGCCTGCAGGCCAGCATGGGAGGGCTTGGCGCGTGTGCTGAGGACACCACTGCGGGGCTGCTGCCTCATCTTGCTCGGCAGCTGTGAGGCCAGAGGGGCACTCGAGGCTCCCAGATCAAAACTCTGCCCCAGCTCTGTGGCCAAGAGGAATCCGCCGGCCGAAAGCTGCGGGGACAACCAGCATGCAGCTGGGGCGCCACGGGCTCCTTGGAGGGCTGGCAGGTGCCGTGTGCCCCCTCCCCTGGCAGCAGTGCCACAACCGTGCTGTGGCAGGTTCCCAGGGGAGTGGGAAGGGCAGACTCCTTCCAGGCACGTGTCCCTGTGACTCCCTGATTTCAATGAGACAGAGAGTCGCTCTGCCGGCCCTTGGACCAGGGCTAACCATCCAGTCCTCTCCTGGTGTCTTGGACTGCAGCTCCCAGCACTACTGGATGGGAATGATGGGACCTGTATTCCGACGCACAGGCCCAGTTCGGAAAAGCCAACACGGCTGGGTGTCGCTCATGCAAGCCTCGCCCCCTTTGGAGGAGACAGCCACCCCGGGACCCCGCGAGGTTCGCGTTTAGTTTTGCTTCTCCCGAGGGGCTCATGTGCCGCCTGGTGCAGAAGCGAGCTCAGCAAAGTGACACAAAACACACCGTGCTGCTCGTGGCGGCCAGTGCAGCCCCTTGGAGGACCTGTCACTGGTTGGCTGCCCCGTTCTTAAAAAATCCACCCTGAATATGGACACGTTTTAATTAAGGATTTAAAACTTAATTGTGCAAGTGCAAGCTTGCAAGTGCAGTCCACACTTGTTCAGTCTGAAAAAGGGAAGCGCCACCCAGACAGCAACTTTGGGAATTACCACTACTGAGCTACGGAGCGTGCCAAGCCAAACCGTTGCTCTGCTTTCCCTGAGCAGCTGTCAGAAAGCAAGATGCCAAGGGAAAGCAAAGGATGAAGAGACCTGGCTCATGAAAAGGGGTGGTGCGACCTGACAGGGTGAGAGGCAGGCTATGTCGGGGACCTATTGCTGTTTATGTTCCTGGCCATTAAAGAATGACCTGTCAAAATCCCATGCTAAAGGGGACCCAGAGTTTTTCTAGCTAGCTGCCATGTGCCTTTCTCCCCAGAAAGGGGACGGGATGCACAGTTACACTTTCTGAGCAGGCGGAGTCCCGGGAAAACTACGTAAAACCTCTGTGGGAGTGAGGGGGGATGGCAGGAGGATCTCACTACAGAGAGAAATAAATTACAGCAACACTCCCTTGTTGCACATTTGCACAAGTCAGACTATAAGAATAAATACTGGAAAAGGTGTGCATATTCAGGGCAGATTTCCTTTTAAAGGGTGCGCAACCAGCAACAGCCTCTTCCACACAGCGCCTGGGCGTGCCAAAGGGGTGTCACCGGCAGTGGCCCCAGCAAGGTCACCAAGAGCAGCAGGGCGGGGGAGGGGGGTTGCTTTGCTTTGCTTTTTGTGGGGTTGCTACTCTTGACTTGCACTTCACTGACCACTGGATTGGCTTTACGTGACATGACATCCCAACATGGCTTAAAAAAATGCAAAACCCCACAATAGCCCATGGGTACCCAGGGGGGCTTGCTTGAAAAAAACCTGCACACAGATAGAGAACCAGGTTAGCAAACTCTCAGATACACCGGCCAAATGGATTGGAAAAATACGTATGCCATGATGACAGAGAAATACCATATATGCTGTATCGCTGGAGTAAAGATAAATGATATAACCAATAGATTCATGCATCTCATACAACCCACTGACAAATATTCCTTCCTTCTCATGCACATGGGAACAAATGATACTGCCAGGAGACGCTTTGATGGTAGACTTCAAAGCTCTAAGAAGGAAAATCAAAAACACTGGAAGTGAATGACTGCCCGTGATGATGTGCCATAAAGAAAGATTTGGATTCTGGGACCACAAGCTAAGGTTCCTGGAAGACAGACTAGGTAGTCCCCAGCTTACAAACATCCAGGTTACGAACAACCCGTACTTACAAACACGGGGACTGCCATGGACCCTATATGAATATCCCTGACAAAAAGGTGCGCCTATCTGTATGGAACCGTGTGACACATCCTCAGTGGTTGCATAGTTCCCTAGAGGCACAGCGTTCACAGCTTGTCATTCTGGGTGTCAGTTGGACATACCCCAGTCAGTGTGTTTCAGGGCACGTGTAGGGCATGTAGCCCCCCCCCCCCCGGCTTCTCTCTAGCAATTGCCCTTGTGGCCAGCCCTCAGCTGCGGTGCGAGGAAGAAAAGGGCTGCACAGACAAGCCTGGAGGCCGACCTCAGGAAAGCGACGCCACCGGCACCCCCACCGCCCACAGCACAGTCGGAGCAGGCCTCTTCAGCACCAGGCCCATCTCACCCAATGTTGCCTCAAAAGGCTGCTTTTACTTGTTTTTTACAGTACAGCACACCTACACACACACACACACACAGATTCTCTCTCTCTCTTTCCCCAGTACCTGTAGCCTCGTTATTATTGCTGCATTCTTGTTATTATTGCCATGCCGTATTAAGACATTTTAATGAATATGGGAGTGTTTTCTTAAGTGTCTTCTAGGCACAGAAAGGTAAAATATATACATATAGTAGGACAAACATTTGCCCTACTCATATGATCCGTCATACATACAAATCTGACTTAAGGATGTTCTCAGGAATGGGACTGTCTGCAAGTGTTTGTATCGGCAAATGATGGGCTGCACCTTGCAAAGAATGGAAAGCAGGTCTTTGGCCACTACATGGAACCGTTTATCAAGAGAGCTTTAAAATGAAGCCTGCAAGGGAGGGAGACGAGAGGCGCGGCATATCATCTCCGAACAAAGACTTACATAATCTGGAAAAAAAACTCAAGCAAGGCCTAACATCGGTCTCCCACCACAAGTAGGAAGAAAACCAGGGCCCAACAAGAACGAATTTCTATGTCTCCACACCAGTGCCAGAGTATGGGAGACAAACAACATGAACTTGAGCTCATAGTACATGAGGGCAATTAGGACCTTATAGGGATAACTGAAACTTGGTGGGAAGACTCACATGACTCAATTGACAGCTGCAACCTACTGAAGAAAAACAGAAGGGACAAAAAGGGAGGTGAAGTCGGACTATACATAAAAGACATATATCTGCACATAAATACAAGAAGAAGAACTTAGTAGCCCCACTGAAAGCATCTGGCTTAATCTAAAGGGAGCAAAGGATTTAAAAATATATTGTTACTGGCATCTATTACTGATCACCCAGTCAAAAAGAGAACAAGGACTCAACCTTCAAAAAGCAACTTCCGAGAGTTCTCAAGAAGAATGAGGTAGTCATCATGGGGGACTTCAATTTCCCTGATATATGCCAGGAGACCATTTCTGCCAAGCATGGCCCCTCCAAGAGATTCCTGACATGCACTGCTGACAACTTCTTCCAGCAGAAGGGAGAGGAAGGAACGAGAGGAGCAGCGGTCCTTGATTTAACACTAACTAACAGGGACGGTCTGGTGGACAAAATAGCGGCCCTGTGAACCCTGGGGAAAAGTGACTGCAGTACTTGAACTCTCAGTTATAAAGGAGACAAAGGTTAACTCCAGCCAAGCAGGTACCCTGGACTTCAAGAAAGCAAAATATGATGAACACAGAACAATGATAAGTGAAGTGCCATGGCCACACACCCTGAAGGGAAAAGGAGTCCAAGAGGGGTGGGAAATCTTGAAAAAGAAAATTCTCCAAGCACAACTGCAATCAATTCTAGCAAGAAAAAAGGGTAGACGACAACAGAGGAAGCCCACGTGGCTCCACAAAAAGATAAGCGACAGCTCGAAAGAGGTGGAAGCAGGGCCAGGCCACGAAGGAAGGATATCAACAAACAGCAGGAAATTGCAGGGACGGCGCTGGGAAGGCTGAAGCAGGAAATAAACTGAGACAAGCATGGGATGATAAAAACAACAAGTATGTCCCAAACAAAAGACATCTGAAAGAGACAGGTGCCACACTACGTAAAGCGGATGGCAGAGTGACACCAGAGGAGCTCGGTTCCTGCTTCACCTCAGTCTTCTTCCACAAGGGAATCTACAAGCAAGAGGAAGCACAAGCTGAAAGTGAGAGATGGCAGCCCAAGATCAACAAACAAACGGTCAAGGAATACCTACATGGAATTGTTGTTGTTCAGTCGCAAAGTGGTGCCCAGCTCTTCGCGACTGCACAGACAACATTCCTCCAGGTTTTCCTGTCCTCCACCAGCCCCAGGAGTACAGCCAAGCCCACACCCACCTCTCCAGTGACCCCATTCAGCCACCTCAACCTCTGCCATCCCCTTCTCCTTTTGCCTTCAATTGTTCCCAGGATCAGGGTCTTCTCCAGTGAGCCCTTTCCTCTCATTAGGTGGTCAAAGTATTTGAGCTTCGGCTTTGGTACCTGACCTTCTAAACAGCAGGCAGGGGTGATTTCTTTTAGGATTGACTGATTTGACCAAGAGGTCTGTGATGCGATGATATAGAAAAGTTTTAAATAAATAAATAAATAAATAAATACGATCTCTTGGCAGTCCAAGGGACTCGCAGGAGTCTCCGCCAGCACCACCATTCAAAGGCCTCAGTCCTTCGGCGCTCAGCCTTCCTTACGGTCCAGCTTTCACAGCCATACATTGCAACTGGGAGAACCAGAGCCCTGACTATACGCACTTTTGTTGGCAGGGGGATGTCTCTGCTTTCCTCCCAAGGAGCAAGCAGCTTTTCATTTCTTGGCTGCAGTCACCATCTGCGGTGGGCTCATCTTCCGCCGTCATATCTTTTATCCTTATGATGCTGTCCATGGGGTTTTCATGGCAAGGATTCTGGAGTGCCATTTCCCTCTCCAGCGGATCACCTTTTGTCAGCGCTCTCTGCTATCACCTGGCCATCCTGGGTGCCCCTGCATGGCACAGTCCATAGTTTCGTTGTGCTACACAAGCCCCCTCCCTGCAGCAAGGCAGTGACTCATGAAGGGTGTAGCTGGAATAAACATGTTCAAATCTCCAGGCCCTGATGAACTCCATCCCAGGGTCATAAAAGGACTAGCAGAGGAACTCTTGGAACCACTGGCTATTATCTTTGATAAATCATGAAAAACAGGAGAAGCGCTGAACAACCAGAGAAGGGCTAATGTTCCCATCCTCAAAAAAGGGAAAAAAGATGGACCTGGGAACTACAGACCAGTTAGTCTGGCATCATCCCTGGAAAAATTCTGGAGAAAATAATTTTAAAAATCAGCCTGCAAGCACCTCAGAGAAAATGCAGTGATTAATAAAAGCCAACATGAATTTATTAAGAATAAATCCAGACTAATTTAATCTCATTAAATTTGGGCACCCTCCCAAATAGACAGAGGGAACACTGCAGACATAATCTACCAAGACTTTAGCAAAGCTTTCCACATAGTGCCCCATGACATTGTGATAAGCAAATTAGCAAAAACTGGACTAGACAGAAAAAGTATTAGGTGGATCCAAAATTGGCTGCTGAATTGCACGCAAAGAGCGCTCACCAATGGCACCTTCTCAAAGTGGAGAGCGGTAACTAGTGGGGTGTCACTCCTGGGCCCAGTGCTCTTTAAGATCTTTATTAATGATGTAGATTAGGACATACAAGGAACAATAATCAGATTAGCAGATGATACAAAATTGGGTGGAATAGCGAACACCCTGAAAGACAGAATGGAGATCCAGGGCGAGCTTGATAAACTTGAACACTGGACTGAAAGCACCAGAATGAGACTCGATAAGGACAAGTGCCAAGCCCTCCACCCAGAAAAAAGAAACCAAAGGCATCGAGACAAGATGGGGAATACGTGGCTCAACAGAGCTGAACAAGAATCAGTAATTGCCCCAGTAGTCCAATTCTGCTATTGCTGACTGTGCCTTCTTGGCAGAAAGGTGCCGTGCTTATTTGCTGTCCTGCCTTCCTCACAAGCAGTCCCACCATGGGGAGGGGAAGGGCGAGTGCTTGTGCTGGAGAGTCCCAGGCACAATACCTGCCAGGTGGGGCTGCAAAATACCCTGCCTGGAACCCTGGAGAGCAGCTGCTGCCTGTCAGTGCCAACAACATTGGCCTGAATGGACCAAGGGTGAGATGTGAGTACCGCATCCATTTCTGGCCTGCACAGTTTAAGAAAGATGCAGAAGAGCTGGAAAGGGTTCAGAGCGGGCAACAGCGATCCGGGACTGGAAACAAAGCCCTGTGAGGAGAGATTGGGAGAACTGGGCGTGTTTAGCCTGAAGAAGAGAGGGCTGAAGGGAGGCAGGATAGCACTCAACAGGCACTTGGAAGGCTCTCGCAAGGGGGAAGGATGGGATCTCCTCTCGATCACCCCAGATGGGGTGATGGGGACAGGGAATTACAGGCTCATGACAGGAAGCCAGATTCCGGCTGGACATCAGGAAGAACGTCCTGACTGTTAGAGCAGAGCAACAGTGGAGCCAATGACCTGGGGAGGCGGTGGGCTTCCCCACCTGGAGGCATCCAGGAAGCAGCTGGACAGCCACCTGAGAGGGGTGGTTTAACTGGGAGTCCTGACTTGTGTATGTGTGGGCGGGGGGGGGGGGGCTTAATTGGCCCCTGGCCTGTGGCCTGACGTAGCAGGCAAGCTCTTCAGATGCCCTCGCCCACCACGCTGAATTTTCCGTTATGACAGGCGTGAAGGCAATGCTGTTAAACAGAAAAGGCAGCTAAGTGGAAAGTTTCAGTTGTAAAGGCTTCTGCGAAGTTCTCCTTTTGAAAGAGCCAATAATTTTGACCTCTCCCACACACCAAGTTATTTTTAAAAAGCACCATTTTGACCACCTTCCGCTATTCCAAATTGGAATCCCCCCACTCCCCCCACAGCTGTGTGTTTCTTGGGCAGCTCAGCACATGTTATCATTTGCCACCCTTCCTTTTTGCACAAAATGGGGGGGGGGGCGGAACAAGGGAGGCAGCAGTTTCTTTACTTGCACTCTTGCATCAGCTTGCCAAACAAAGGCTCCGACTGGCAGGGGGTACAGCACACTGCGCTTGGAACCCACTTGCCTCGCAGCGGTCCAGCACGTGCTCTTCAGAAAATGGCAGTGTGCCCATGGAGGAGCGGGGCGCAGGCAAGCTGCACACACAAGCACACGCCGCACACCTGGGAGGAAACTGTCCACTTGGGCCTCCGCCCTGCCCAGCCTTCGTCGCTGCAGCTGCCACGGGCGGGAGCAGCACACTTCCTGAAGCAGCCCCTCCTCTGCATCCAACCCCCACCTGCCCAGCCCATTCCTTCACCTGCGCTCCCACAGAGCATTGTGTGCACCGCTTGTGCACGCCCAGCACAGCCTCGGTGCTTCTGTTTTGTTCTCAGTTCTTCCCTTGCCAAGACTCGCTGAATGGTGCATTGCCCTAATGCTCCTCCAGGGGGGCTCATTTCCTTCCCCACTGGAGAAGAATCAAAATTACACCTGTTGAGCCACGTTTCAAGAAAAGGCAGGTCACTAAAGTGGCCCTTTCAAGAAGACAATTCCCCTGCCAAAGGAATGAACAAATGCTCAGGGAAGGGTGGGCAGGAAAATGAAACAACGGGCATGTTGAGGCTACCAAAAGAAAAAGAACTCCCTTACCCAAGAGCAGCAGGTGCTTCATGACTGGATGACGAGAGCAGCAAAATATTTAGCAAGTTGAGGGGGGGAATTTCAGGCTACAAAGCTGTGTGGACCAGTGAGGCAAACTGAAGGAAGAGGGGAAATATGGGCAGGGGAGACTGGAACCTCTTGCTCAGAACTGAGGCGATAGAGATGGTGCCAAGCCTGCAAGCAGCCCAGAGTCTGTCAGCAAAGGCAGGCGAGGGACCTCACAAGTGCCTCCTGCCAGCCACTGCCCCATTGGTTGCTGCTGCTCTTACCTGCCATCAACATATCTCTGACTTATGGTGACCCTCTGACTGAAAGCCCTCCTAGGTGTCCAGTGCTTGGCAGCCCCGCTCAGCTCTTGTCATCTCCAGGCTGTCGCTTCCTTTATGAAGCCATTCCATCTCTTATTTGGTCTTCCTTTCTTCTTCTCCCTTTGTCTTCTCCTGTAAGTCTTCCCTTCCCATGATGCGCCCCAAGTACAACAGCTTCATCATGTTTACTTCCAAGGAAAGGTCTGGTTTGTTTTGATCTAGTATCCAGGGTTCTCCTCTGGCACCATGTTTCAAATGCATCGATAATGTCCCTGCCGGCTTTCTTCACTGTCCAGCTTTCGCACATACAGATGGCAATTGGGAATGCACCGGCGGTTTGGGTGATCTTGGCCTCGGTCTCCAGTGAAATGTCCTGGCACTTAATGATCTTCAGTCTTCCTTCATTGCTGCCCTTTTCCTAATTTCTTGGCTGTAGTCTCCCTTTGAATTTATGATTGGACCAAGATGTGCAGAATCTTCCACCATTTCAATTTCTTCATAGAGGATAGTAAAGCTGTATAATTATTCTGCAGTCCTGAATGTTGTTTTCGTAAAGTTTGGTTGCAGTCCTTTCTTTCTGTTCCTTTTTTCACACACTGATCAGAAGTAAGTTCAATCCATTGCTGCTTTCTGCCTCTGAGCATTTCATTTCACTGTGGGATCTTCTGCCAATTCTCACTCCGTCCTCTGATCCTGATCCGCTGAGTGTCGAGGCACCTCCATTTCTTTCAGCCTCTCATGATCCATGCAGACAAAGTCTCTGCCGTAATCCACAAAGGAATCTTCTGATGGTCTTTGATGGACTCCAGGAGCCAATGTAGATTTTGCATGATGACCTTGAATGCCTCTTCCTTCTCAGAGCCCATCTTGAATGTCAAGCTTTTCTTCTTCCATACGCAGTAAAATTGTTTGTTGCAACAGCTTGAGCATCATGATGCATGCCTGGGGAAATCAGCACAATGGCACCGTAGCTGCTGCATCCCTTGGCATCTTGTTTCTTGAGGACCAGAACATTTACGGAACATTTCCAGTTTGTGCATCACTGCTTCGTTTTACATACTTGTTCGCACATTCTTGTTAGGGTTCGGAGCAATTCCGCCTCGGCAGATTGGAATGCCTCCCTCGTTGCCTCATTCGGTCCAGTTGCTGTACTCTTTCCGAGAGCCTTCCGCCACTTTCTGAACTTGCAGGTCCTTCTTCATAAGATTCCTCTTTATACGAGTCTGCCGCCTTTTCACCTCTTCTGTAGAGTTCTTCTGTATATTCTGCCCACCTTCCCCACCTTCTCTTTTATTTTCTCCTGGTCAGACAATGTACCATCCTTTCTCTTTCAGCATGCCTACTCTAGGTTCTTATTTCCCTTTGAGTTCTTAGATCTACTGGATGAGGGCTCCCACTTTTCCTCTTTTATTGCCTGCTTCTGTTTCTCTGCGCTGGTGACGGTAAGAGTTCTTTTTGTCTCTACTTGATAGTAAAGAGGCAGTAACCCTATTTCTTTTACCTTCTGCTCCTGAATCTCACCTCTCTTTAGCAATTGAGAGTGTTTCTTCTGTCATTCAGCTAGGCTATTTATTTCATTTTTGCTACAAGAATGGTCTAGTTTTCATTCTTCCCTAATAAAGTCTCTGGTTTCAGTCCAGAGTTCTGGCTCACAGGCAACTGAGTCCAGTAATACAAATCCACTTTTATGCAGACTCTAAATTCTTCAGGAATGTATTTACACTGCATTTTGGCACTAGGCTCTGTTAGTGATCTTTTTCAGCTTTACTCTGATTTTTGACAGCAAGTGTTCAAGGTCACGACTACAACCTGCTCCTTGACTCCAGTGCAGTTTAAGCAGGGTTAATCTTCATGCACAAGCCACCCTGAGAATCCATGGTTTATTCAAATGTTGTTCTTGTCCACAGTAGCTTATTGTGTGTCATCCAAGTGGGGTCGACCCATTTTATTCTGCGCTGCTGGAAACCACTCTGAAACCGCTTGGCAAGAACAGCCAAATTCCTGCCACTTGCTTTTGCACTCACCGAGGCAACTGCCTTCCACCAACACCGAGGCGGCACCTCGGAAGGGCTCTCACTCATTCCTCGGCATTTTATTTTTATTTTTCAGGGCCTTACAAATATGCAATTGGGGTTGTGATTTTTTGAAATTATTATTTTCACTCTCTCGCAAGTGCACCTTTTGGTTCTCCAAGAAATGCAGTCCGACCCGGTCACTTTCTTCACCAGTTTCAGTTGACAAAAGGAGGACAAGATGAGACTGCAGGAGAATTTGTGAGCACCTGCCAGGACAAAGTGCCCAGAGGTCAGTTAAAAAGCACTGGTAAAATTAGGAAAAAATGGCTACAGAAATGCATTACAGGGGAAGACAAACCATCCCTCTCGCCGAGCAATTTCATCTTCTGGATTTAAAGTGCCAAACTGACAGTTCCCCGCATCCTCCAACGCTTTCCTGCTCCAGAAAAGGGGGATGGGATGCTAACCCCGCCCCCTTCCTTTCAGAGCCCTTCTGCTGCAGGCACTGAGGGTTCCTGACAGGCTCGCCTTTTGCTTTTATGCAGAGCTGCGCAAACAGGGAACAGAAGGGCACTGTGCACATTCAAGGACCAAGAAGTAAATGGGGTGGAGACTTGTGCACCTGCATTAAATTCACCAGCACGACATCAGACGGGCCTACATTCCCCCGCCCGCCACTTAATCCCCGGCCTCTAAACGTGGGCCGGCCCATTCGGTTGCTGCTGCCGCCACTGCTCTTTTAGTACCTGAAAGGGAACAGTGGGAGGAGCAGGTGGAGCACACAGAGGGAACGGGAACCAGGGCGAGCCTCATCAGCCTCACGCAGCGTGATGCGCCGGCCTGCCCGATGCTTTCCAGCTGCTTCTGCCACCTTCGAATCCCCTGCAGAAGCCCCACTCAGGGCAACAGGAGCTGCTCAAAAAGGGTTCCCAAGTAACTACACCGCACATTGATGAGCTGGAGGGAAAATCACGGGGGCTTCCACAAAGGAAATGCAGCAGCAGGAGGACGTGTGGGTGGCTTGGGCCCGGGGCACCGGTCCAGAGCATCTCCGGGGAGTTCTGCGCAGTTGGATTTCTCCAAGCTGCAAACCCGGAGGTGTTTAGTGGAGTGTGCAAACCAGCCCGATTCTCTTTTCTCACTAGCCCCACTGCCAGCAACAAAGTCTGAGGCCCCTGAAGGAAGTTCCTCTAAACTGTTATCAAAGGCTATTTTAATCAGCACCATTTCCGATTCCTTTGCGGCAATGTCAATTATTCTTTCCTCCAAGGGAGACGAGGCGCAAAGCGAGCCCACAGCCCTGGGCAGCATACAAAGCACCCCCATGAGGGCCAGCCAGTCCCGCTGCATCTGGCCGTGTGAGCTGGGCCGCCTGCACAGAGCTCCGCGCAGCTCAAAAGCCCCCGTGCCCCGGCACTCCGTGAAAGGCACCCAGCACAGCTTGCACGCAATTTGCTCCACCTAGTTTCCAGCACCACACATGGCAAACCCTTCCCACTGAACTGTGTACCCAACTGTGACATGCATGGCAGTCATCACAAGCTGACATGCAACCGACACGTAAGACTTCCACCGTTTCAGGTCCAGAGCCACAGCCTCTGAAAGGCTGTGTGCGAAAGGCTTGCGCAACTTCCTGGACAAGCACCTCTCTCCCGCCGAACCAATCTGCCTTTCTCCTCTCACCCGCTTGCTTCTTCTGCACTTCTCCCCATGTTGCTCTGCTGCTTGCAGCTGGGGTGCTAAATGAGGCCAGGCGATGAGCTGCAGGCGACCTGTCCAGAGGGCGGCGGAGGAGCGGGCGCCAGAGGGCCTGCCTCATGAAGCCCCCTGGGAGGGCCCTGGGTGAGTCACCCTCTCTTGGCCCAGCCAACCTCGAAAGGCTGTTGTGAGGGGGCAGGTGAAGTGGGGAAAGGCAGGTTGCTGACCTGTAGCTGTCACTCCTCGAGTGGCCATCTGTGCACTCACACATTATGGGTGCTGTGCCTGTGCAGTGCCTGCGGCCGGGAAAGATTCAAAGCTTTAACGGATTTTGGCGGGAACGCCATGCCCCTCCCCCGCTGTAATATAAAGAGCAGAGCGCCCGCCATTTCCCCAGTCTAATGGAGACCGTCCAGCCACCCCCTAATGGAATGAATGAATAAGTCTACCATGACAATGGGCTACGAGGATGCTCAAGAAGGAGCATACAGAAAACGAAAGATCGAGAATAACCTACTGAGGTATCACCAGTAAGGTGGAAGAGAAAATAATGTGCAATAACCCAATCACCGACACCGAGTGGGGCCGGCTGGTGGGTTGTGCGAATGCACAGATGGCCACTCGAAGAATGAGTTACAAGTAAGCAACCTGCCTTTCTTCGTTGTGGCCTCTGTGCATCACACATTATGGGTGATTAGTAAGCTTACCACACCCGGAGGCGGGACGGTGTCGTCACTGAAGAACCAAGGAAAGGACCGCAGTCCTGCCTGGCATGAACATCTAGTTGGCAGTGTTGCCAGGGGCCATCCAGGTCACCGCCTTGCAGATATCAGGTAATGGGATGCCCACCGAAAAGGCAGAAGAAGCTGCCATGGCTCTTGTGGAATGTCGCTTTGGCATCACTGGCAGGTCCAATTTGGAAAGGCTGTAAGCAAGCTCAATAGTTTGGACAATCCATCTAGACAGTCTCTGAGATGAAATCGAAGAGCCTTTATCATATTCAGAGTATTTAACAAAGACGCTTGGTTTTTCTAAAAGATTCTGTACGGGATCAATAGAACGCCAGACAGCGCCGGACATCGAGCGAATGTAGAGAGAGCATTCTATCAGTGTTGAGGGTGTAGGAAAGAAAGCCAGTAAGACGCTATCTCAATTAATGTGGAAGGGTGAGATTACTTTAGGGAGGAAAGCAGGGTCAGTACGAAGAACCACCTTCTCCTTGTGAAAATCGAGGTAATGAGGGTCGACCAGTAGGGCACAGAGTTCACTAGACCTCCTGGCTGAGGTAATGGCTACACGAAAGGCCATTTTTCAGGATAAGATATGTAAGTCAGTAGTAACTAGTGGTTCGAAAGGAGGTATAGTGAGCGCTTGTAGAACCACGGAAAGGCTCCACATTGGTACTACCGAACGGATTGGTGGCTGGAGAGTCTGAAGCCCTTTCAAGACACAACGAAAGAGAAAGTGTGAAAACACGGAGGAGCCAGAGATGAGGCAGCGATGATGAGAAATAGCGGCAATGTAGACCTTAACAGAAGTGGGTTTAAGTCCATCCTGATGTAGGAACAGAAGAAAATGCAGGGTATTTTTAATTGAGGCTGTGTGCAGCAAAAAATGATTAGCCGACGCGAAGGAGGTAAAGCGCTTCCATTTAGCTTCACACGAACGGCGAGTAGCTGATCTTAGAGCAGACTGAAGAATAAACTGTATGTCCAGATGGAAAGCGCTCAAGTTCGAAGAAGAGCTGGGAACCGATGTTGGTACTGATGGCACTGCCGTGACGGAAGGCTGCAGAGGTGGTATCGGATCCGATGAAGTTGTCAGTACCGAGGATACAGCACTGGTTACTGGATGAGCCATGCCGTAAGATTCAGGCAGCGAAGAGCTGGATGTCGAATAGTGCCGCTCTCCTGGGTAAGGAGGTGCAGGATCTGAGGAAGATGGAAGAATGTTCTTCTGGAGAGATGAAGAATGGTGGGAAACCAAGGTTGATGAGGCCACCAGGGTGTGATGAGAAACCCTCAGGTGTCGTCTTGACTGATTTTGCTTAATGTCTTTGTGATAAGAGGTATTGGGGGAAACACGTAGAAGAACATGTGCATCCAAGGTACTATCAGCACATCCCCCACTGAGTTTGGACTGATGCCTGCCCAAGAACAATAAGTTGTGCACACCAAATTGTCGTGGGTGGCAAACAGATCTATGTCCGGAGGGCCCCATTGTTGGAAGAGGCGCCATCAGACCTGCTGATCCAACTCCCACTCATGAGTTGTCGACATACGTCTGCTGAGAGCATCCACCTCTTCATTGTCAGTCCCAACAAGATGGACAGATAGAGGAGTGATCCCTCTGGGAATACACCAGTCCCATAGACAGAGGGCACCAGCGAGGCGGAATTCATGCTGCCCTGCTTGTTGATGTAGTATACGGTGACAACATTGTCTGAGGCTATCTGGACTACTCGGTCCCGAAGAGTAGACTCGAAGGACCAGAGGGTTTTGAAGACTGCCAGAAATTCCAGGTAATTGATATGTCTGGAAGTCTCATGTCCTTGCCAAGGCCTTGAGTGCGAAGATCGGCACAAATGTGCTCCCCATCCTGTAAGGGAAGCATTGGTGTAGAGTGTCAACATCAGCCGTGGCTGTCAAAAGGGTACCCTATGGAAAGGTTGTCTTCGATCATCCACCACATCAAGGTTTGAAGGACGAAAGCAAGCAGTTGAAGTAGATGATGAGGACGGACATGCTACGGGTGGAAGAGCTGGTTGAATCAAAGTTGCAAGGGTCTCATCCACAATCTGGCATTGGGTACCACTGCGACCGTGGAGGCCATGAGGCCCAGCAGTTTGTGATTGGAAAGCACGGGAACAATCCAGCCCATGGAAATCTGATGAATAGAGGAGTGCAGCTTGTCCTTTTGAGCCTGTGGAAGAAATGCTCTGGCCTGGAGCGAGTCGAGGCAGATTCCGATGAAGTTGATGACCTGCGAAGGAACAAGGCCGAATTTCTCCACATTAATACAAAGTCCAAGTTTATCTAAGAGGCTGCAAGTAGTATTGGTGGCTGAACGGAGGCTTTCTCTGGAGGAAGAGATGATCAGCCAGTCATCCAGACAGGGACAGATATGGATGCCTTGTAGCCTCAGATGGGCACAAACAGGAGCCATACATTAGGTAAAGACCCGTGGAGCAGAAGCGAGGCCAAAAGGGAGGACATTATACTAAAAAATGTCAGTGCCGACAGTGAATCAAAGCAACCACCTATGAGCAGGATGAAAACTGATGTGGAAGTACGAATCCTTCAAGATGTGTACCAATCCTCTCTCCTGAGCAATGGAAGAATATTTTGAAGGGTGGTCATCCAAATTTGATTTGTCCTGATGAACTTATTCATGCACGTAAGTCCAATATCGGGCGCAGACTGTCCCGGTTTCGGGACAGTAGAATATCTCGAGTAGAAGCCGTGGAGCACCTTGGAGCGGGTGAGCTGTCGAATCGCTCCTTTATGAAGTAGTTGGGAAACTTCGTCTCAAAGTACCACAGAAGGCAACGTGTAACGGATCGGTCCCGATGGGGGCACGGTATCACACTCGATTTTGTATCTGTGCCCAACGATGGAAAGTACCCACTTGTCAGACGTGATGCCCTCCCAAATGGGGAGCCAGCCTTGCAGCCAGTCCTCAAAGGGGAGCGGGGAAGGTGGGCAGGTGGAGAGAAGAGAGGGCCGTGTGCTCCGTCAGTGTTGTTGCTTGTCGGTGTCAGGACAGCGACGAGCCTGTTGACAGCAGGGGGCCAGTTGTTTGCGGTTCCACTGCTGGCGAGGTTGAAATTGTTGGTGGGAGGCATATTGATGGTAAGTTTGGTATCTGTAGGAACGAGACGGTGGCCACTTATGTCTACTCTGATTTGGGATCTTCATCCTCTGGGTGGTGACTAGAGCTTTGCACATATTTTCTAGTTTGTGGTCAGTATGAGGATTAAAAAGTCCGAATCCGTCAAATGGCATGCTCTCGATGCGTCTCTTCATCTCATCGGGAAAATTACATGAGCGCAGCCACACATGCCGGCGGAGGGCGATGAAACCAACCAGAGCCCTCAAGTCGCAGTCGACGTAATGTCTCGCCGTACTCAATTGCTGAATAGCCAGCTGCATAGCTTCACGAATGAAAACGTGGGCCAGATCCTGCTGTTGCTCGGGCGCGGTTGAAGTAATGGACTCCAGCCTTTGCATAAGGAAATATTGATGTCTGGCCATGGTGCCCTGGTAGTTTGAGATTCACAGACCAAGGCCCATTGCAGCATAGAAACGGCGAGAGATCAGATTGATCTTACGACCCTCGTCTCGAGGAGTGGAGTGCTCCCTATTCTCCCAACCTTGTGACAACTCAACAACTATGGAATTGGGCTTTGGATGTTTCAAGAGGAAGGGGATATCTTGTTCCCTAACCTTGTACATCAACTCATAGCATCGAGAGGTCGGGTGTGGTTGGTTTGGGTATTCCCAGGTATCCATCATGGCCTGCCGGAGGGTCATAATCAATGGCAGGGAGATGGCCGAGGACTGTTCCTTGCAAATGATATCATAGAAATTGTCTGCACTAGGATCGACTCAGTGCTGGACTTCTGTCTCCAAGGATCTAGCCAGATGTGCCAGCAATTCTCTGAATTTTTTTTAATTAGGTTTTATCCTTAATATACCTAACAAAAAGAAACTAAGAAGCATCAATCATTGAAAACATCAGACCTACTGGGTCAGCCCCCACATTTTTTCCTTTTATGTTAAACTATAAACATGTTTAAGTCTATGCATAGTCCCGTTTCTCTAGCCAATAATAAAAAGAATCCCAGGTTTGACAGAAGTCTGCATCTTCTTTCTCCCTCAGAGACAAAGTCAATCTGTCCATTTCTGCACAGTCCAAGATCTCAATTCTCTGAATGTTGAATAAGACTCCTCCAGAGAACCCGGACCCTGGGTTGAGATGGTGGCATCAAGTGAGGTGGAAGCCTGCTCCGAGTCCTCCGAATCTGGGACTGGAGCACGAACCAGTTGGAGATGAAGGAGGCCTGGAGAGAGCAGCCGCTGATGTTGACGGGGCATCTCTCTGCATCGGGTAAGGACAATGACAACGCACCGAGGGCATCGGGTAGTATCCGTACAGTGGGAGATGGTCGAATCCACCACAAGGCATCGGCACCCAATTCCTGGAGGGCTGGTCTGAAGCACGCTGATGATGGCGTGTGTCTGACTGAGGCTGTGTCCTCGGAAAGGCCTCAGGCGAGGTTGGCATCGGTTGGAGAATGTGCCGACGGTTGCCCAGCTTGAGATCGGGAATGAGGGAGGGACTCCTGAATCTCACCATCCAACATGGAGCCATGAACCACGGCCTCAGAGCAGTCCAAAGTCAATGGGGCCGAGATGGAGATTCTCTGAGGGGACCCTGGCGGGGTCACTTGCATCACGGCCAGGATGATCGGGCAGGAGGGAGTTGGGACCAAGGCAGCAGTCGGGACTGACGGTGCGGCCAAGCTCGAGTCCCTCTGTGGTCCCTTGAGAAGCTTCCACTGCTTGAGGTCCGGCTCATCGGCTTTAGCCTTTTAGGGCTTCTTTGGAGCCAGGGCTCAGTTGAACTGGTATGCGTCCTCTTTTCCTTTTGTTTTTGAAGAGGAGAACGAGAAGAGTGGGCAGTCTCCACGGAGGTTGCACCATCTGGCTGATGGGCAAGGGGGAGACGCCACAGATGGGCCTGATGGGGCAGTCTGAGCAGCGACGTGAGCAAGGCCTGGTCCCAGAGAATTTTCCAGAGACGGTTCTCGCGGTTTTTCCGGGTTTGTTTGGTGAAGGATTGACAGTGGCCACATTTGTCAATCCTGTGCCCTTCCCCTAAACAGAGGCGGCACCAATCATGAGGGTCCATGGGGGACATTTTGGCCCTGCACTTGGAACACTTCTGCAACGCCACTCGCTGAGCCATCAAGGAGAGGAAAGGAACCGCAAAGCGAGAAAAAGTTAAGAGCAGCTATAGAAGCGTTTATTTTGTTGTTGTTTTGGGGGGGAAGGGGGAAAAAGAGGGGAAGAAAATTCCTAAAGTGGGGTAGGTAAAGGGATTTTGCAACTTGGAAAAGGGAGTCTTCCTAACAAGAGAAAGAATGAGAACGTCGAAATAAGAATGGTTAAGTATAGCAAAATGCAATAGAGAGAGTAAGGAACGTATCGAGGCACAGTGATCGGTGGTCGAAAGAAGACTGGGGAAATGGCGGGCACGCCACTCGTTATATTAGGGCGGGGGAGGGGCGCAGAGTTCCCGCCAAAATCTGTTAAGCTTTGACTCTTTCCTGGCTGCAGGCACTGCGCAGGCGCGGCGCCCTTAATGTGTGATGCACAGGGGCCCCGACGAAGAACAGCCAGCCAGCCTCCCTGGGGCGCCTCTCCCTTGCCGGCGTCCCCCCGGCGTCCCACTCCTCTGTCGAGCCAGGCTTCCTTCTTGCAGAAGCCGCAGGGGGACACGAGCCACCGGGGAGGGAGGAGTGCGCCGGCTGGACCGAACTGGGCTGGGGGGCCTGGCAGCCCTGGAGCACGGAGGGGGCCAGCGAGCCCCTGAGCAAGGAGGCCCACCGAGAGTGCCTGGCCGGGCGCTCTGGAAGCCAGCGGTGGTGCTGCCTGCCACCGAGCCGGCTCCGTATGAACCTTTGAGAGCAGGTCCACCCAAGCGTTTCGTGTAACGGAACTTGCTAGGAACCCAAGCGCTCACTTTCCCAATTGACTCTGAAAAAGGATTCCAAACTTTCCAGAAGGAACGCCCTCTGCTGCGTCAACCCAAATGGCAGTCGAGCATTTCTAACTACTTAATGGTGAGGAAAAGACACTTTGCGCGTATGGAAAAGACTCCATTCTGTATTACATCACCTTCACCATTTAATTCATTTCTTTACCACCCCCCAGGCAAAGCTCTCTGGGCAATTTACGACAATCCAAAAAAATAAAATACAATTCAAACGCCATAAAAATCAAAACAGCATTGAAACATTTCAAGCAGCTGAAGTGCACATGAAAAAAGACCCTGAGATGGGTAATCCCTTCAAGCCCGTGGGCAGCGCAGTCGATCTTTTAAACCTTCTACCTAAAACTCGGCACCAAAAAGACAACAAGGTTGGCACTAGGCAGGCCATGGTGGGAAGGCTGTTCCACAGCTGGGGGGGGGGGGCATGGAGAACACCCTCCCCTTTGTTGCCACCCTCCAGCCCTCCCCAGAGTTGGCACTCAGAGGTTGAGCAACATGTGCAGAAGAAGGCTGCTGTACCCGGGCAGGTATGGCGGCCCCAAGCTGTGCGAGGCTCTCTGGGCGAAGACTGGCACCTCGGATTGGGCCCAGAAGCATCCGGGCAGCCACTGCCAGTGGACCAGCACCGCCCTCACTGGGGCCCAGGCGCCGGTCCGGCCGCTGCGTCCTGCACAAGCAGCTCTTGGAAAGCCTTCAAGAGCCTCACCACCCAGAGGGCCTTGCTGGGATCCAACTTAAGTGGGCAGAGTGCTGAAGCCGGGCTATTCCTGCCCACAAAGGAGCGACGCTGGCAGAAGCGGCTTGTGCCGCCAAGGCTACCTGGGCTGCAGGTGACAAGACAGACGGCTCAAGGAGCGCCCCCAACAAGTGACAGACCTGCTCCTCCAGGGGGAGTGCAGCCCCACCCTGGGGGCCTTCAAGAGGCAGCTGGGCAGCCGCCCAGGAGGGATGGCTGACCGCGGAGTCCTTTGCTGAGCGGGGGGATGAACCCAATGGCCCTCTGCCCCCCCCCCACTCCACAAGTCAGACACCACGACCAGTCACCAGCAGTTCACCACCACCACGGCTCGCCACGTCGCCCACACGCATCTCACCCTCGCTCTGCCTGGGTGGCACGACATGAGGAGAACCCGCCTGGCTGCCAGCTCGAGCGACACTCAGGGCCTCCTGGCAGACGGCCGGTCAGGCACATTCACACAGAGCAAAAAGCCGCGAGCTTGGAGGAGCCCCAGTTCAAGGCCAGCATCCTGCAGGCACAGCAGCACGTGGCCCATTCACCCGTGCTCTGCCCTTCCCCACATCAGGGCCACCGAGCAAGCCGGGAAGAGTCCGACTTGTCCAGGGGCACGCAACCGAGGGAGGTCCTTGGACACTTTTGCTCCCCCAGTCCCCCAAAGGGAGCACTCCATAAGGCATCACACAGCCTGTCCGGTGGCCCCCAGAAGTAGTTAAAGGGGAAGGAACCACTGGTATCCAAAAGCGGGCAGCACACCATTCCCACTGCTCCAGAGAGCTGCAAGGGTTAATGTGGCTTGCAAACAAACTAAAATGTGTCCCTTTTGGTATTCCTATGTGGATGCCATTTATCATCATCATCATCTAGTCTGGCCCCACCGTGGGCACTGCGGGGGGAGGGCCAGGGCTGTGCATCGCTCACAGCCACATATTGCCAACCCATGGCTGATGAAGCCACTCAAACCAGAGATGCCGGCCTACTGGTTTCTTTACAAGCCGGGATCATAGTCCCGGCTTTGCTCTTGGTCTATTAATCCTAAGGAGAACACCAAACCAGGACTCCTGTTTGGATATTAACCTTCCTGCCATATTCAGAGGTTATTCTGGTGGGCAAAGCAAAGTCGGGGTAAACTGCGGGGGGGGGGTGCCCCAGCACGACCTTCCTCCGCAGCAGCCCCACGGTGTCCTTGGGCCACACGGCCCTCAGCGGGAGGAGAGAACGCGCCTCCTAGCAGTGGGAAGAGCTGCCTCCTTGCAGCCTGCAAGGGCAGCTGCTCATCCTCAAGCTCTCATTAAACCCTCCTTCTTTGCTCTCTGGCAAGAACTCTCGGGAGGGTTGTGTAACAGCTCTGCGGAGAGGGCCTTCTTATTACCGAGCTTAATTTTCAGACTTCCTCCTCAATGCCTTTTAATTTCTTCCCTTTAAGGCTGCTCAGGGGCCTGTCAAGCAGAGATCACTCCCACCGCCGCTCCCCCCATGCGTGGGTGGCACCGGAAGGAGCCGCCTCCTTCCCTCCCCGTGCTGAGGCCCCGCTCGCTCGCTGGCTCGCTCGGTTCAGCTCGCACTCTCTGCCCATCCCCGTACACAGGCGCCTCAGCCCAGGAGGCCAGGACCTGCCTCGGGGCGCCTCAGCCCAGGAGGCCAGGACCTGTCTCGGGGCCTCTGTGGTCTCCTCTCAGCCTCACCCCTCCGGTTCCTCAAGGAAAGGGCTGCGGCGCAGCGGATCAGGGCGCCAGACGAGGTGAAGTGGGGCGTGCGAATGTGGCACTCAGTGGCACACAGGCCCCGATTCGGTCCGGCTTGCTCTTAAGAAAAAGTTGCCCCATGGGAGGCAGATGGGGCGCGGCGTGTGTGTCCTGTGGCGGCAAGAGGGCCGTGTTCGGAAGACCAACTGGAGGGGCATGGCCTGAGGAGCCCCTGCCCGTCCACTGCAGCTGCGTTTTGCAGCAGGAAGGGAGAAGGCCGTGGCGGGACGAGCAGCGCTGCGCCCCCAGCGGCTCCCTGGAGCTGCCCCACCCCAGCACACACTTCACCAGGGTCCCTCGGGACCCTCTCTCTCCCCTTCCCCCTCTCATCCTAAGTCAATTAAGATCAGAAGATGCTTGCATTTGGAACAGGGAGAGCAGAATTCAGTCCCCCCCCCCGCCCCCGGCTCGTTGTTTGTCACCTCCCGCCCTCAGACACTCATCCCAGAAATACTTTGATCTGCTACTCAGCAGACGCTCCCACAGATTCCATGAATCCATCGCAAAGCGCTGCTCTTCCACGCCAAAGCTTACGGGTGCACCCACTGCAGCGGTTTTTCTCCATCGGGGATGCAGCCGCCATGAGCAGGCTGTCTACTTACTCTGCAGGAGCTGCGAGGGCACCAGCAAAAGCCCAGAAGGATCTCTTGACGCAAAACCAGCCAGCCCTGCAGCCCGGAGAGGCAGGCACAGCAGCCTTCAGTCATCAAACACCTGAACCCCCATTAAGGCCTACAGAGAAAGGGATGCCGGAAAGGGAATGAACTGGGTGGAAACCCAACCACGAAATCTCTGCTAAGCAGCTCCTCTCCAGCCCACACTGTCCCTAAAAACTCTCACCTGTGGGAAACAGGCCGCACCCTGTGGCAACCCCCACACCGCAGCCAACGTGAGCACGTTCACTTGCCCCTCCAGAGGAAGGGCTGCCTCCTCCTTCACAGGCCTGGCGGCGGAGCAGTAGGGGGAGGCCGTGGGGCCTGAGAAGGGGCTGCAGATGGGGGGCTGGCTGGAGGGGCGGCCGACGACTGGGTGCACCAGCCCTCTCACAAGCAGAGCTGTGGCGGCTGCCCCGCCAGCCTGCCCCCAGGCCGCTGGGCACCACTTTTAGCACCAGCACAGCAAGGGCTGATTTAATAGTGGGTGGGGTGGGCGAAGGGGGTGGGCGAGCAAGGGGGAATCAGCGGTGCCCACTCTGCCTGCAGGGTTCTTGGCCAGTGAGGAGGGCTTCCTGCAGTCTGCGGAATTTTGCCGCTCCCGGACCCCATCTCTCAGGCTCCTAACCCGCAGTGTCCGCACTCTGTGCCAGACCTGGGAGACGGGCAGGGGGTCTGCGGGGGTGCAGTCCACCTCACAGCCCAGCTGTGTCCCCACCGGAGCCGGCAGAGGTTGTCTCAGCTGCAAAGCTGAGGTGCCCCAGGATGCTGACCTTGAGCGATGTCAAGGCCGAGGACGCCCTCTCTGGCTGTCACAGGCTCCCCGGCAACCAGAGGGCTGCCAGGCAGGCCACTGGCTCAGCGCAGGTAGCAGGCCACGCTCTGGCCTTCGCAGCTGGGCACTGAGACTGTGCTCCGCAGGTGGGGGACTTCAAACCAGCCCCTCCAAGGCTGCCTGCCAAGACTGAGGCTGCCCACTCCTCTGCCCTGCTGCAGGGCTGGGAGGCCTGTCAGGATGGCCCAGCCTGGGCTGCTGAAGGACCCCAGCCACTCCCGGTTTGCCACTTCCAGGGCCTCTGGCTGCTGGGCCCTGCTGGGGTGGCAGGAAGGGTCCGACTGTGCCCACCTTCGATGCCCGGAGATCAGTGGGCAGGAAGGCCGAGGCATCCCAGGGGAATAGGTCCCTGATCTCGTGGCTAAGTGGTCCCCTCAAGCGCCTGCACTTCGGTGGATGAGGCTCCCCTTGGCCCTGAAGGAAGCTGCATTGCCCGAAACGGGCCTTTGCACGGCTCCCAGCAGGGCAGGGCAGGGTGCCAGGAGCCCCCTGACCCAGTGGCGCAGAAGCCGGCGCTGAGCCACGCTGCTGGCTTGCGATGCACTTGAGGCCCCGGCTGGAGAGGAAGGAGCCCTGCTGAGCCTGGGGGGCTCGGGGGCTCCCCACGGCAGGAGTCCCCCAAAGCACATGCTAGCAGGGTAGACAGACCACCCTCCTGATCTCTTTGGTCCCTCTTAAAAGCGTCAGGTACCAATGTGGAAGCCAAGGCCAAATTAGACGAGGAATCAAAAGTCAGCTACAGGGAGTGCTCCTGCAGCCAGGATAAGGCCCTGGCATGAGGGGAGAGGGGCTTTCACGGTCCAGGGGGCTCTGCCATGCTTCGGATCTGACCTAGGCCGTGGGCGGCCAACACACGCTTTTGCTTTGAAGTCCCACGCATAATCTCAGTTGTGTGGCTGGCCAACAGAGCAAGGCGGCCTGAAAGGGCAATGAGGCTTCATACCCCAAGGCCCGTCACTTTCTCCCAGTGCTTATTTTGAGGAGCGGTTATACTCCTGGGGGATAAGCGGCAAGAGGAAGTCAGGGCCTCCCTCTCCCTGCCAGCTGTCTGCCACCAGAATAATCCCTGGGCTTAAATGCACACAAGGAAGGCTGCAGGGAAGGATTCTGCACCGGAACAGGGAGCGAGGAAAGTGGACCGACTGCCCCCCTCCGACTTCTGCCCCTGAACATGCCCCTCAAGCCTGCTTCTCATTTTAAGACAATGCTAGGAGGAAGTTACATGCATCTGCACTTTCAGTGTGACTGTAAGGCACAACTGCCCACTTTTTAGCAACAAGCACCCCCAATTCGCCTTCTGGAAGAGGGGCCGCTGAAGGGGCTCCTTTTGAGAAGCAGGGCCTGGATCTTGAGCAGCGAGTAGATTTACCCCGTCAGCTAAATCCAGTGGCACCGATGCCTCTCCAAGAGGGAAAAAGGTCACCCCAGTTTGTTTCCACTCCTACATTATTTAGAGCATGCGGCCCAATTCAAATGTCAGGGCTCTCTGACGTAACATTAAGCCATCGGACTGCAGAATGGCGTGGGTTCCCCGCAGGAAGCAGCTCCTGGGAGGAGGGCCACGCGCTCCTGAACAAGGCCCCCCCACGCCTTCCCCCTTCTGCGTGCTTGGGGGTCCACAGCGACTGCCGCTGTCCCCATCTGGGAAACCTCGCCGAGGCGGCAGGGGGGAAGAGCTGCGCTGCACCTTCGAGGGGGCAACACCGAGCGAGCTGCTGGAGCCGCCGCCTGAGGTGGGCCGCGCCTTCGTGGCTGGGGCACACCGGGCCGCCTCTTCGGCCTGAACAAAACCTTCCCCCGCGGCCAGCAGCAGCCGCATTTCATTCCGAGCGGCTCCAGAGACTTGGGACTTGTGCTGCTCGCTTTTCCAACAAAAGCATTCCCAGAGGCTGCAAGCGAGCGCCAGGGCTCCCCTGGCCATTTTTCAGACCACGACCAGGCCACCGCTGCTGCTCCACCTGCAGGGGGACCTTTCAGCCACCTGCCTCCTTTCCTGGGGATGGCAGGCAGGGGCAGCCACTTGAGCAGAAAAGCTGGAGCAGGAGGGCGAGGAAGGCCCTCCGTTCCCTCCCCCCGCTCACCCTGACCAAGGCCCACGGGTGGGCCCTTTCCCTTGAGCACCCAGCAGTGGTCGGCCTGAAGGGGGCAGAACAGCCCCCAGGCTCCCTTGCCAGCCAGCCTGTCCAGAGGGACACCACGGTCGATGGTGTTGTGTGAGAAAGGAAATGTTACTGTTACTAAGCGGTACGGTGAAAACCAAAGAAAGGGTGAAATGCAGGGCTAGGGTGGGATCATTGAAGTCCCTGAAGGCCAAAAGGCCTGAGGAGAGAACCACGTAACTAGTCGTACTAAAAGTAACAGTGTTTCTTACATCAAAGTCCTGAAAAATACCAGAGAGGCTAAAAATTGTGGGGGGGCCAGTGGTAAAACTGTCACCTTCAGTGGAAGAGAGTAGGAAATTGATTGCCCTTTACAACTGGCCGTAATGAGCCTGGAGGAAGGCCTGTTCATTGGATCTCATCCTCCCATCAAAGCAAGAGGGCCCCAGAGAAAAGTCTATTATGCCCCCCGCACCGCCTGCGTCATGTTCAGGAAGTTCAGCGTCAGTAGGAGGGACAGCCTGCTCGGACTCCTCCTGAGTAGGACTCGTGATGTCTTTTCCCTCGGGCCCTCTTGCTTTGATGTGGCCTAGGGTGTTTGCTCAATGGGCAGGGAGTCAGGGGGAGGTGCAGCTCTCGCTCAGCCACCCCCAAGCTAGGTTGCAGGGCTGGCTTTTGGACACAGGGTCCTAAGCACAAGACCTCCTCGTGAGGCGCTGTCTCTGTCGGGGCTTCAGGCACGACACCAAGTCTTGGCCAGATATTCAGAAAAAGCTTCAGAAAATAGATGGGTGGAATGAAAAGGCCTTAGAAGAATTATTGAAAGAAGCACAGAAGAAGGTATATGTACGAAGGGAAGAGGAAAGTCAGAAGAGGCAGGCAAGGATCCTGGTGTCTATGGTAGATGAGGCTGTGAAAGGAATGTGGACACCTCCCCCCCCGGTACCCTAAAGAGGGGGGGCGGTCAACCCCATATAAGAGAACATCTTACTGGGGAACGGCAGGAGCTAAAAAAGGTGGGACCCCAGGAGCAGGAAGTGGTCTTCCTAGTAGATACCGGGGCAGCCCAGACCTCATTAAATAATATCCCCCAGGGAGTACACTTGTTACCTCAGAAACTCGAGGTATCTGGAGTGAAGGGGGAAGGATTTTCAGTACCCATTTTTCAATGCACTACCCTCAAATTGGGGAAGGAATGCATTCACCAGGAGATGTTGCAAACACCCGGTGAGGTGGCAAGACAGAGGCAATATCCCATATCAATGGAGGGCCGCCAAGGCCTAAAACCAGCAGCTGAAGGCCTACTGGAAGATGGGTTGTTGGACCCCTGCGTTCCCCTGGAGCCGGCAAGAGAGGGAGCGGCTGGCATTTTGAATGCAGGGATGGGGGGGGGGCGCCAAGCGAGAGGCCTGGAGAAGTCTTTTTACAACAACTTCAGAGACTGCATAGAAAAAAGGGTTGGAACAACTGAAGAAAGATTTAAATAATTTCCCTCTTAAAGGGAATCTTAGGAAGAAAAGTAAAAAAAAAAAAAAAGATGAAAATACACTCCGGTCAGAGGATTCTTCTGGCCCAATACAGGTCTGCTGACCCCTCTGTATGTCAGGTCATAAAACTGACAAAGAATCAAACCAAATTTGGGACTGAGGAATCTAGGTATGCTGGCAGCTGACTGCCTGCCTCAGTTGCAACCAGTCTGGAGGCCTTAAAATAATGGGATCCCTTCAATAGTTTGCCACCATACCCTAGGAAAGACGAAGGCACCTTGGGAACCACTTCTTCATTCCCCGAACTCCCTAAGGAGCTTCAGAGCTTGAAGGATGGAAATCCCACCTTACAGGAAAAACTTCACCATGGCTTACAGGAGGAGGTCTTGCTGATTGGTCCTAAAGCATGAGGACAGCAAAATCATATTATGGCCCCTTTGGGGCAGGTACTTTGGCAATGGGAGGATTTGGGTTTGTGGAGTCCCCTCTGACTGCAGCAGAGATTAAACCTTTTAGGCAGGAACTACAAACTATTTTTGTTTGCTTGCTTGCTTGTTTGCTTGTATTTTGTTTTCTGGTGAAGAATTGAGTTTGATCCAACAGGCAGCTAGAGATGTTTGGAATAGAGAAAATCTCAACAGAGCAAGAGGTGCTCTGTGCCGGCTTCTAGAAGGGGGAGTTGGGAATTATTAGAGTATATGATCCAGGGAATCAAAGAAGCAGTACCTCAGTCTCTTAATGTACATAAGACTTTGTCTTTGGAATAAAAGAAAGATGATACTCCATCTGAGTGGCTGGAGAGACTGAAGCAACAGATGCCAAAAAAAAAAAATGGGCAACTGGATCCAGGAATCCAGCCCATCAGATAGATATTGCTGAAGCGTCAGTTTGCAGGGAAGGCAGGGGAGGATATTAGGCAGAACAGAAGCTGCAGGAGTTCGATGGAAGAGCGGCAAGGGCGTTGGAAGACTTGTTGAGAGAGGCACAGGAAGCGTATGCGAGGAGAGAGGATGAGGAGAAATGGAGTTCATGGCTCCAAGGAGGGAGTGCAGTGGCAATAGAGGAAAGGTCGAGGATGAGGTCGAGCAGGAGGACTTCAGCCCACACCCGCGGCGGGGCGAATGAATGAAGGATTCAGCGCAGGATGCTATCAATGTGGAAAGGGCGGGCACTTTAGTGCCCTGAGTGGAGGGGAGGGGAGAGGTTGATTTCTCTCATGCATATGGACAAAGACTAGGAAGGTCAGGGGTCTCCTCATAGGAGGACCCACTGGGAACCTTTCATAAATTTGGAAGTGGAACCATTTGGGAAAGGCATGGTATTTACGGTAGGCTCTGGAGCTACCTGCTCCACAGTGAATATGATTCCAGATGGAATGAGATTGGGAAAAGGGGAATTGATGGCTCAAGGAGTGGCAGGTAATCTGGTAAACGCGAAAATATTTGAACCTGCTCAGGTAAAACATGAGCATGGTGAAACCATTGTGTGATGTGATTTTGTACCGGGGGAGGAAATTTGCCACTTGGTAGGAAGAGATCTTCTAGCCGGACTGGGATTTTTGGAAAAAGGTGTTGGAGGGGAGGTAGAGACGAAGCTAATGAGGAGGACCGATTCTGATTTATCTTTCAAACCACAGGCAGCCGCTGCTTGTGAGGCCTGGAAGGAAAACTGAACACTTTGTGGAGAAAACAGGAGGGGGGGACATGATGCCTCTCCCTGCAAGAATTTATTGCATTGGGCTCGAGAGTGAGCAGGCCATAACTTAACAGCAAGAAAGGGCAGATGCCACTGTGACAGGTTCTGCCTGGGTTTGTGTTTATGTTTTTGTGTGTGTTTAACAACCTTGGCCACCTCTGAGTTGTATAATTAAAAGAATCAGAACCATAGTTTTTCCAGAGGATTCTGAAAAGGTGATAAGTTTGTTTCAAAGCACTAATTGGACTAATGCCCAAAGGGCAGGCTGCATTCCAATGAAACAAAACTCCAGGAACGAGGTTTCAGGTTAAGTGTTAGAAGATCATCTCTGAGGGTCAGGAACCCCCAGAAAATGGAATGAGTTTCATGGGAGGTGGTTGAGGCCCATCAGTGAAGAAGTTTGGACAACCACATGTTGTGGATTATAGGTACAGAGTTGGCTGAAAAGGGGGGGGGGGGGTCAGACTAGATGACCAGGGGAGAACCCCTTTCTGACTTACTTTCTATGTTTTTTCACTCAACTGGGAATGATGCTGCACATCTCCTCTTGAAGGGCTCAGGTGCCCCATGGAGAAGAGAGCGAAAGGAAAGTTTATGAGGCCATGGTGAATAGGAGCATTTTTTATTTGCTACTGCAGTATTTACTGAGGAAGGGGAGTCAAAGAGAGGGCTTGTATTAAAGGGATGGAGGAAACAGCCTGTGCAGCCACAGCCCTATTGGTGGACGAAGCCAGGAAGTTGGCTATTGGGGAAGCTTTGGTGATAACAGTGGCACCCCCAGTGCAAGCTGTGTTAGCCACCAGGGCTGGAAGGTGGCTAACTGACTCCTGACTTATTAAGTATGCGGCTGTATTGATGAATCAACTAGATTTGATTTTGACTACTGGAGGAGGTGTGAATCCTGTAGATTTCTTGATGGGAGGCAGTTGCGACTTGGAGTAAGAGCATGATTGCGTGGAATTAGTGGATCTGGAAACTAAAGTAAGGGGAAAGGCATCATGGATACAAAGCAATAACAGGGAACCAGGTGGGGGATAGTGGGAGACTGTCCTCCTCCTGGTCAGCCCAAACTTGTGGGTTATGGGCTCTGAAGTGAGCCCTGAAATTGTCAGAAGGAACTGGGAACTGAGAAGAATCTAGACTCTGGAAGATGGGTAATGTCTGATGGCTGAGAATGGCTATCTAAGGGACTAGCTAGGCAAGTAATCCAGAGACTCCATGAAAGCAGCCTTTGGGGAGCTAAGCCTCTTATAGATTAATTTCTAAAAACGGATGTGGCACTGGGATGTATTTGGGCTAGCACATGCCTTTGGGAAAATTTGGCAGGAACGGAGTTTGATCATGAGCAGACGAAAAGTTTTGGTGCATGAGAAATTGGTGCAAGTACTGTAAAAACTGGCTCTGCCTAAACAATTGGCAATTATTCATGTAAAGGGAGATCATTCTGGGATCGGTGATCAATACTGAACTGGATCCCCTTGGTTGAAGTTCCTTTTTCTAAGCCTTAAGTATGATGAGGCTGAAGCAGCAAGGATGAAGGAGCTGGGAGGGGTCAGACCCGAAAGCAGCAATTGAAGAAACTAAGGATGGAGACTGGACTGCCTTGGACAAAGTGTTCACCTGTGGCCCTGCTCCGGATGGATGCGATCTGCTCCGGGGAGGGATACAGGGAGCTCACCCTATGAGATGCTGTTTGCATTGCCTTACTTTGGGCAGGTGGGGGAGTTACCAAGTTTCGAGTCAAAAGATAAATTTCTGCAGAACGGTATACTGGGGATAGCTTCTTCTTTATCTGCCCTCAGGGAGAAGGGATACTGGCACGAGCAGCTCCCCTGGACTTCACAGTACATCTGTTCAAAACTGGAGACTGGGTTCTGGTCAAATCCTGGAAGGACTCCAAGCTGCAACCGGAATGGAAAGGCCCACGACTGGTGTTACTGATGACCAAAACGGCCGTCTAGACAAAAGAAAAAGGGTGGGCACTTTACACAAGGGTGCAGGGAGCAGGGCCCCCGCCAGAGGAGCGGACAGTGGATCCTGGTGACGGGGCCTTGAAGCTTCAGCTCCGAAAGACCGAGCACGGGAGGGCTGGTTAGGCGACGCTGCCTGGCTCTCGGATGTGCTGGTGGTCTCACTGATGAGAGAGCTGCTGTTGCGCCCACCGCCCCGATGGTCCTCCTCTACATGATTTCTGTACAAAAAAAGTGTGATCCTCATGGTGGGGAGAGTTGTTTGGTGGAGGCTTATTGAAATGGAGAGGGGTCCCATTGATGGCTGTAGCTGGACTACCACCACTCCCACGTTTCCTACCTGTGAAAACCCAGATGGTCCAACAGACTGCGGAATCCAGTCAGGAAACCACAATGCCAAGGATAAACCAACAGGGGGAAAGGATAATGACATTAAAGGTAGTAAAAGGTAGAACATCCTCCCCAGAACAGACTCTGCTGGAGGAATTTCTGGGGAACAATTTTAGTTAGTAACAGTAAATGTTAATAAAAGAAAAAGGGTGGATTGTGAGAAAGGAAATGTTACTGTGACTAAGCGGTACGGTGAAAACCAAAGAAAGGGTGAAATGCAGGGCTAGGGCGGGATCACTGAAGTCCCTGAAGGCCAAAAGGCCTGAGGAGAGAACCACGTAAATAGTCGTACTAAAAGTAACAGTGTTTCTTACATCAAAGTCCTGAAAAATACCAGCGAGGCTAAAATTGGGGGCCAGTGGTAAAACTGTCACCTTCAGTGGAGGAGAGCAGGCAATTGATTGCCCTTTACAACTGGCTGTAATGAGCCTGGAGGAAGGCCTGTTCATCCGATCTCATCCTCCCACAAGATTTAAGAAACAAGCTGGCGTCAAGTGAGAATCTACAAGGCCAAGCGGACCTGTTGACCTCTTCGAAGGTATTGCGCACACTTAATAGGTTCATGAATAGTAACTGACACACTTCTCATAGGTAATGGGCTTATTAGCATGAACATGGGATGTATGAGTCTATGGAATGCGCCTATGGATGTATGAATCTATGGAATGCGCTCCCCAGAGAGGTCCGCCTGGCGCTGTCGTTATTTGTTTTTCGGCGCCAGGCGAAGACCTTTTTATTCAAACGTCATTTTAATTGCTAATATTATTTCCTTATTTTATTCTTTGGCCAGGGCAACTTATTTTATATTGTAAATTCGTTTTATATTTTTAATGTATTATATTTTAATGTTTGGTGAGACCCCCGAGGCTTCGGCGAAGGGGGTGGCATAGAACTGTTCTAAATAAATAAATAAAATAAATAAATGAGTGGGAGGGGGAGCATATCGAGGGGTAGGATGATGTAGGCGGACGGAGAAGATTGTAACTTCTTAGTAACCCAGCCAATGGAGAAAAGAGGCAGGGTCTGCGAGCCGGGAAAAGGGAATAAAAAGCAACATCTTGTGTGTAAACGGCGCGCTGCCTGTGTGGTGGGCGCCCGCTCTTGCAAGAAGGAATTAAACTGTACTGCTTGGTACTTTGCCTCCGTACCGTCACTGCTGGGATTTACTCCTTACAGTCGGAAGCTGTGGAAAGGTCCAGGAGAACCAACAGGTTCTCGCTTTCCTGTCTCTCTCCTAGCAAAGGTCATTGTACAGGGTGACCAAGGCAGTCTCCATCCCAAACCCAGGCCTAAAGTCCAGTTGAAACGGATCCAGAAAATTCCACCCCCTGCTTTTGACTGTGTTCCAGATGTTTTGTTCAATACGCCTAATGTTCTGACTAAATGAATTAAAAACCTTTTATAGACCCCACCCCCTGATCCACGTTGTGCCACTTGTGACTAGCCAAAGCCCACCCTGTTCCACCCACTTGGAGAGCCGAGGACTTTGGTTTCCACCCCCAACAAGCCTCACGCATCACCCGTCCACCAGATATCATTAACCAGCACTTTATAAATAATATATCCGAACAGCAACAGCAAGAAAATACTTCCAATTGCCTTTTGTTTTATATGCACTGGTGAAGAAAATGCACTGATGTACGCTGCCCCTCAAAAAATGTTTATCTGGAAGGAATCCCTCCAGGGCAAAAGCAAGGGAGAGATGAAACAGCGGAAAGGCGCTGGACAGGGAAAGAGTTAACAATACACGCACCCCTCGGATCATCCTCTCGGCAAAAAGCTCTGCCCTGCATTTTGTGCAATGGCTTTGCACCCCGAAAACCTGGGCCTAGAACAGCGGCGCAATGCGAGACATGGCCGGCAAAATAGCTGGGAACGGCCAGGAAAGGGCTGAAGTACAACCCTCCTTGTGGGGGACCAGAGCCTGGCCAGCGGGCAGTGGCCACCCGGAGGCCCCCGGAAGCCCACTCAGGACAGCGGTGCAACCGCCCTCCCACTCGCCTGAGGTGGCGCGTGTCGCAGACGAGGAACCGCTGGCCACCCTGCCCTCCGCGGATTTAGCCAGCCTACCTGGAGGCACGCAACAGAGGAGCCATCATTTAATGAAGCCTTGCAAAAAGGGGCTTCCTGATTCAGCCCAGACCCTCAGATTATGAGATGCCAAAGACTCTTTCCCCGTCGTGACAGAATGCTGCACGTCTCTTGCCCCGCACGAACTAGCTGAAGGGTCATGCTATTGCTTTCGAAATCTTACAAATTTGGTGAATGCCTGTGTTTATTGCCTCATGTAGCTGTTTTGTTTCTGCCTTGTTTCAAACTCTTGTACCTTGTTTGATACTGTATTTTATTGTGTCTTGTATATTTCATTAGAGTATTTTGCAAACTGCCCTGGAAGCTTTTTATGGCTAGGTGCAGTACAGAAACTTAATTTCATCAAAATAGTAAGAACAACAACTTATGGCAGCCATATGAATGAGCGCCCCTGAAAGGCCTCATCCTGGCCCTGCTCAGCCCTTCCACACGCGAGGTTGTGGCTTCCTTATGGAACTGATCCACCCAACAGCTGGGATTCCCTTTTCCCTTCTGCCATTAACTTTACCTGGCACAAACCCCTCTCCAGGGAGCTTGGCCTTCTTATGGTGTGTCCAAAGCCTAACAGCCTCACTTTGATCATTTCTGCCTTCCAAGGCAAGCCCTGGCCTGGTTTGCTCCAGGGGCCCTTCTTCGTCTTTCTGCCAGCTCGGGGCATTCACAAAGCTCTCCTCCGGCACCTCGTCTGAAAGTCATCCATTTTCTTCCTGTCCCCTTTCTTCATTGTCCATCTTCCACACCCAGACAAGGTGACTGACCATACAATGGTGTGGATGATCTCAGTCTTGGTTTCCAGTGAAACATCCTGACATTTGGTGGAATTTCCTAGTCCCTTCATCGCTGCCCTTCCAAGTCTCAGTCTTCCTCCAATTTCTTGGCTGCAGTCGCCCCTTGAATTGATGAACGAGTCAAGGTAGGCAAAATCTTTTACCAGTTCAGTTCCCTGCACTGTTGGCATGAAATTGTTTCATTCTTCCAAAGGCGTGATTTTTGTTTTCTTGCTGTTTAGCTGCAGTCCTGCTTTTGCACTTCCTTTTTTCACTTTCTTTCAGGAGTTATTTCAGTTCATTGCTGCTTTCTGCCAGTAAGTTGGTATCATCAGCATACCTTGAATTACTGACACATCTTTCAACATGTTAACTCCTCTTCCTTCTGTTTCTAATCCATTTTTCTGGGTGCTAATTTTACGTTCTGCATACAAAATGAACAGATAGGGAGATTAAAATAACCCTTATCCAATGTCTTTGCCTCCAGGAAACTCTTATCTTTCTCCACTTTCTGTCCTAATTGTAGTCCCCCCCCCGCCCCCACCATATAGGTTATGCTTCAGGATGATCCATGCCGAGGCACCCCCGTCTCTTGCAGAGCCATCCAGGCCTTCTCAGGGCCAGTTCTGCCCAAGTCTTCGCTGTAGCCTGTGAAGCACAGACCGTCCATCTTCCGAATTCGCTGGGGTGCTCCAGCAGCCGCAATATATTTGCAATGTGATCTCAAACACATCTTTTTGGAGTGCAGCCTGAACATCGAGCCATCCTTGCTCCACAGAGGTGCAGCTCCGCATTGCAACACCTTGAGTGGGCTTTGCTGGCCGGGGAGCTAGCGCATTGGTGCACCACGGCTCAGCACCTCCTTCCTTGGGGACTGGAAGGAATGCTGAATATTTCCAGGGCACATGGCTTCTTTTTTCATATCTGGGGACATATTGTCAGGATTTGGACTGATTCAGTTCAGCAGCTTGGAATGGTTCTTTTGGCAACCGTCTGCCTGGGTGCTTCATCCCTGCCAAGCGCTTTCAGAGCAGCTTTCATTTGCTTTCAGTATCGCAGGCTCTTCCTCTTCAGACGAGCCTGACATATTTTTGTCCCTTCTGTATAATTCTTCCACATGTTGTTTCCACCTTCTCTTTATTTTATCTTGGTCAGATGGAATGTTCCCCAGTGGATGTGTCAGTATTCCTAATCTAGATTCCTAGTCTCCAGAAGAGGAATCCTACTTTTCCTCCCAGTCACTCTATTCTGTCTCAGTAAAAGCTCCTTTTGTCTCTGTGTGATGGATGCTGAACAGAACACATATAGGAATGAAATATGGATGCAGATTATCAGTAAGCAAACAAAAGGAAACCTTGCGGATGTCCTTTAGTCGCAGGGCTTCCTCGTGTGACAGATGTTATTCCAAGGGCAAAGCCAAAGAGCCACGTCTCTTGCTGCAGATTTTATATGGCTCCTTTCTCTCTCTGCTTCAGAAGCTGTTGGTATCTGTGCGCTACCCTCCTTCCTGCAAGATAAGGGAGGGAGGGAGGGTGCGAGAAGGGCCAGCTGTCCCCAGCAAAGGGATGCATAAACATCCTCTTCCAAGGATGAGGTAAGAAATTCGCAGCCACCGGTAGCTGCTGATCTCTGACCATCTCAGAGGCCTTCAAGATACCTCTTCCCCATTGAGCCTGACAAATACCAGAGGCAGCCCTGGGTGTCTGCACTGGACTCTGGGAATCAGCCACACCGAGCGCCCCCTCCCTAGGCCCTCCTGCCGCCAGTACCGCAACAGGACGCCTGGCCTCCACTCTGCACCCTTGAACCAGCCCTGGACACCACGCAGCTGCTTGCGGTGCGGGGGAGGCCAGCCCACCTCGGTTCTGGCCCGTTGGCAGCTGCAGAACAGAAGCAGAAGATTCTTCTAACTTGCAGATAAGTGGCTGCTGTTTTGGAGCAACCCAGAGCTCTCTGCACTAGCTCAGATTTGCTCTGGAACAGACTGCTGCAACCTGGAGCTAGTTCCTTCCCTCGCCCAGGCACGTCTGCTTGCACCCCAGGACTTCCCCATCCTCTCCCCACACTGCAGTCCCCGACACGTGCCCAAGCCTGCTCCGAAGGGCCCCCAACCCTTCGCAGCATATCTGAAGGAGTGCAGGGGGCCTCCTAGGAGGAGGGGAACTGTGCTCCCCCGGTGGTGTCCTCTTGCTGGTGGAATGACACAACTAGAAACAACCCTGGAGCCCTCCAGACTCTTCGTCTGGAAAAAAGTTGGAGAAAGAGAAGACGGAGGGGGACATGAGATCCCTCTATAAGTACCTCAAAGGCTGTCCCAAAGAGGAAGGTCAAGATCTCTGCTTGCTGATGCCAGAGCGCAGGACACGGAATAACCAGTTCAAGTTGCAACAACCCAGGTTCAGGCTGGACATCAGGAAAAGCTGCCTCACTGCCAGAGCAATACAACAGTGGAACCAGCTGCCCGGAGAGGTGGGGGGCTCTCCCACACTGGGGACACTCAAAAAGAGGCTGGGCAGCCATTTGGCTGGCATGGTGTGACTTGGTGGCCTGCAACAGCGGGGGGGGGGGGGACGGGACGGACTCAATGGCCTTCATGGCCCCTTCCCACTCAACTCTTCTATGATTCTGTGATTCTAAAAAGATGTTCTGTCCACCAAGATGAGGCGATGGCACATCCTTATCTAGCCTCTCCCATCTGCTGGCCAGCTGAAGCGCCTGTGAGTCCTCATGGAAGCAGGATCTGAACCCAGGTCTAAAAGACTGCATCTCTGCCTACCAGCCGATCCAGGGAACTGCATTGCACATCGGGCCTCCTCGAAAACATGGGCCAGTGCAAGAGCCTAGAACCCACAATGCCCCAACCTGTTTAAACCCCGAAAAAGCAGGGCAGGGACAACTGCCCCCTGCGCTGAGCCATTTCAGGGCAGCAAAATGTGCACTTGAGTCCTGCTAGCATCCCAGAAATAGCTTGAAGATAAACTCTGATTCTCCACAGAAACAGGTTATGATGTGAAGGAGGGATGAAAGAAAGAGCAAATGAATCAAAGTGTCATTTTTAAGCATCCCTCATGGCGGACACAAAGATGGGACTGTCTTGTGAGAGCAACATTTTCACTTAGCTGCAAAGACTAGAAACCTGTAGCCAAAGATATCACCTTACTGGGAAGGCACCTGACAAAGACCTATGCAGTCGGCAGAACCAGCTTCTTGCATTTAAAACCTACTGCACAAAGGTGGTGGTTCGTTATACAAACACAGTGGCAGATGAAAAGGGTGCCTGTTTGTTCCCATGATCATTTCTGCTTTGAAAGCAAGCCTGCTTTCCAACCTTCCCCCAACTTTCACTCTGCATTGCATGACACCTGTGCAGAAAAACCAAGCTCACACGGTGAGCGACCCCAGGGAGGGTTCCCCACCGCCGTGGCCTGGGGCTGGGGGAAGCTGCCCTGGGGAGGGGGCCTTCAGGCTTCAGGAGGCAGCGCTGACTGGCAGCCAGGTGATCCACATGGAACTGGGTCAGCCAGGAGAGCGGAAACAGATTCGGCAGCCGGGGCAGCTGGTGGCATGGCAGATGGGCTTGAGGGTCACTGGCTGAAGGAGCTCTGCTCAGAGCTGGAAAAAGTACAAGCTGGTCTGAGCAAGCCTCTGCAGGGAGCCCGGGGCCGGATTACGTGGTGCCCTGATGGGCGTCCTCAGGCATGGCCTTGGGTGTGCTTGGGCAGACGGAAGTTCTGCGAGTCCCGGGTTCCCGCAGCGGGAGGCTGTGCCTCACATGTGCCGTTCTGTCCATGCTCCCTCCGGCACGGGTGTCGGCCCTGTCCCTGGGCCTCTGTCGCCAGGCTCCCGGAGGGCTGGCTTGCAACGTCTTGGTTTGATACTTGGGTATTGAACTTGTGGCAGGGAGTTCATAGCAGCAATTCTCAAAGATTGCATAAGTGACGAAACCGACACGGGGAAGGAAGTATTTGGGGGCAGACACAGGATGTGCCACAGGTTGTTCCTCCTTTGGAGCCAAGCAAGGCACAGACTCCTTCCCCAGGGTCCAGCCAAGCCTGTTTCTCAAGCACCAGCCCGGGCAGTCTTGCTGAGCTGGGCCGCTGTGGGTCTGGTTGGTGCCAGAATACAAAGCTGCTGAGCATCCCTTAACAGGATGCAAGGAAATTCTTGCCTACAAATACTAATGCCAAATATTTAACATATCTCCTAATGTTTCTATTCAGTATTCAGTATTAAACAGCATTTGGTAGCTGGCATGCAACAGAATTCACCCCTGTCAGAAGTCAGGATAGTTATTATTTGATTATTGTCATGGATAATAGGCCAAGCTTGGAGTTTCGTATTGGTTGCCTGTCGGGCATCAAATGATAAATGTTAATGTTTGTGGTGAAATTTCATATCTAAAACATCACTCAGAGCAAAATCTAAGCTTTTGGGTATGTCAAATAGTTTTAGTAGTGGCACCATGGGGGACCTGAAGCCTGGAAGCCCCCAAGCAGGGCAAGCCCAAGATTCTTCTGGCCCCGATTCAGTCACAAAGAGCACCACCCCGCACGGTTAGGGTGCAGAGCCCCCAGGCAGCAAAAATACCTCCCCGCTGTGGGTGGGCAAGAGGTTTGTGCAGAAATCAGGCAGAGGGGCTCAACTGGCCTTTTAAAACAAGCTGCTCATGCTCATAATGGCTGGGAATGCGCAAGAGGCTGAATTCCTCCTGAATAGCAATTGCAATTTGAAAAACAGACAGGAAGAGACAAAGAGGCTTGAAAGTTCATGCCAAAATGGCCTGCTGCATTTATTGCCACGAAGGACCTAGCGGTGTCTTGAATACTAATACAGCGACCCCACGAAAGACAGTTAGAAACCAGACAGACAGACAGAAAGGCAGCCAGTTGCCCGTGACAGGAAGACTGCGTGAGGCAGTCTGGGAGCGAAGGCCAGAGCAGTTTGCCACATGCAGCCTGGATTTTAAACCCTCAAAGTGTTGCGGGATTTACAGGGATCAGACGCAGATGAAGCAACTGCCGCCTGCACCACCCACAGAACGATCGATGCGCTGCAGTTCACGCGGGGCCTCCCGCAGTGGGTCGGGCCCCACGGTGCAGAGGCTTGAGGTGAACCAGCCGTGCGCCAATGCACAAGCCTCCCTCTGCCAGGAGGACCCGGGGACGGGGCTGCGGGCCACATCAAGGAAGGAACTGCATCTCATTAAGCCTCAGCATGCGCGAGCCAACAGAGAGGCAGTGCTCTGTACCACCTGAAATCATGGTTTACTGCTATGCCTAAACAAGCCAGAACCATAAGCTAACTTCAAACCAGGGTTTGTCGCTGACTTACACATTGCTTGTCTGCACGTAATAAATCTTATTCCCTGATCTATTACTTTCCCAGGCAAGCAGGGGGCACAAAGGGAGAGCAACCAGACGCGTGAGGCTGCGGGCAGCTCACACCGTACTAAAAGCTCACCCCAAGGGTGAAGGCTCTGTGCAAACACTGCCAGTGACTACTGCACCAAACATCTGCACGAATGTGTATATTGTTTTAAAAGATTATTTATTTCCACCAGAGGCCCCTTGGCCCATTCATGGAATTCAATGTAAACTTTTGCTCAGCTCCAAAGATTCTACCTGGGGGGACTGGGAGCCAGATTTGGCACAGGGACCAGCAGAGCAGTATGGCAGTGCAACCAGTGGCCGAGGGAGGGAGCGGGCTCTCCCACACGGGGGCATTCGAGAGGCAGCCGGACAGCCACCGGAGAGGAATGCTCGCCCTTGGAGTCCTGCACTGAGCAGGAGCTGGGCCCCCTGGTCCCTTCCAAGCTACTGTTCTATGATTCTGGGATATGCTAGCCACCAGTGCGGAGTCTGACTTTTTTGAATGATTACTTTTTACTGATAGCCAGTTCATTATTTTCACTTAACCACCCACTCAAGCTTTTGCAGGCTGTAAAGAGGAGAATCTCACCTGCTCTAGAAAAGCTAGCATGCCTGCCAGAAGTCCCCTCCTAGGACCTGCTGTGCCAGAAATCATTCAATCTGCTCGATTCCATGGACAGCCCAAGATAATGGACATGAAAATCAGATTCTTGAAATGGGCAGTATGAATGCCAACTTCACCAGCATGGTGCTATTCCATTTCGCCACCAGGTGCATCACGGCCAAGTTACGTGCCGAACACAAGGACACATTGGAAGCTGCCTCACAAGGAGACCAGACCTTTGATCTAACTAATTATTGTAGATGCTGATGGACAGCAGCTCTTGAGCTTCAAGGTGGTCTTCCAGTCCTGCCTACAGAAGCCGGGGATCCAGCCTGGGACTGTCTGGACTCAAAGGACAAGCTCTACCACTGTGGTGCATCTCTCACTATAAACGCTTCCAAGTCTGACTTCCAAGGCCAAGGGGACTCTCGCTGTTCACTGAATTACACTGCCTTTTTGTTTGTTTTTACAGCTGCAGAGATATTTATTAGGTTTGTATAAAAGGCACCTGCCCTCAACATATCCAACTGTAATCACAAAACATTTTTGTTTTCAACCAAGAGCCAATCTTCATTAATGTCATGGTACTGCCGGACGGAGCACACCTCCCCCGCACTGCAGGAAGGACCCTCGCGCGCCACCGGCTGCACGCTGCCGCACCGCCAACGGAGGCCAGCACCACCGGCCAGGACGTGGGACCGGTTCCGGTTCGGCCCGCCCCCCCGCACGGGTGAGAGCCGTGCGGGACAGGGCGGGGCTTCAGGAGCGCCCTGCGGCCTTAAAGCGCCGGTGGCAGCCGGTGGCCGAGGCCCGGCGGCCGAAGCATGACTGCCAAAGGGCGGTCACCGCCGTTTGGGAGCCGTTCAGGGGCCGAGCGGGGGGCTGGGCTGGCCAGGGACTTTTGTTGAAATTGGCCCGCCTGCCGTTGAATGTTAGGGAAGGGGGAGTTTTTAACTGCTTTTATAATTTTATTCTATTTTAATCTGTTTTTATGGAGTCGTCCCTGGCCATGTTGACGTTTATGTTTCCTGGGGAGTGTGCGGGCACCGCCATTGGCGTGGTCTTGGGCAATGGACGTAACAGCGGTGGGGGCTTAACGTGTCCGCATAGAAGAAGGAGGGACAGATGGCTGACACCTATCCCTCCTTCTGGTTTTGCCCCCAGCCAGAGGGTGCCAGGTAGTCTTGTCAACCGCCCCTCGGGCCTGACGGTGCTGCTGCTCAATGCCAGGTCGGTCCACAATAAATCTTCCCTCATCCATGACTTGATTGTGGATGAGGGGGCCGACCTGGCTTGCATAACGGAGACCTGGACGGGAGGGGGGGGATGTTGCCCTCTCTCAACTGTGCCCGCCCGGGTATCTGGTTCAGCACTGTTTATGCCCGGAGGGGAGGGGAGGGGGGGGTCGCTTTGGTTTACCGAGCCTCCATCTCTCTCACGGGACTTCCTGTCCCTTCGAGACCAGGGCTGGAGTGTCTCTACTTGGTGTTGGGCGACCGAGACAGATTGGGGATTCTGTTGGTGTACCGTGCACCCTTCTGCCCAACAGTCTCCCTGCCTGAGCTGACGGAGACCGTCTCGGACCTGGTGTTGAGGACCCCCAGGATGTTGGTTCTGGGGGACTTCAATCTCCATGCCGAGACTGATCTGACCGGGGCGGCTCAGGACTTCATGGCCTCCATGATGGCCATGGGGCTGTCTCAACATGTCTCCGGCCCAACCCACGAACGTGAACACACGCTGGACCTGGTTTTCTCGACGGGGCAGGAAGAGGGTGGTCTGAGGGTGAAGAATTTATGCTTGACTCCCCTGTCATGGTCAGATCACTTCCTGGTGAGGTTTGTGCTTGAGAGCGACTTCTCCCTCTGCAAGGGTGCGGACCCGATTGTGTGGGCCCGCCCCCGGAGCCGGATGGATCCGGATGGATTCCTGAAGGCCCTGGGGGAGTTTCCGGCTGACAAGACTGGTGCTCCTGTCAAGGCTCTGGTCGAACTGTGGAACGGGGAGATGACCAGGGCTGTGGACATGATCGCTCCTAAGCGTCCTCTCCCACCGGGCAGAGCCCACTCTTCCCCTTGGTATACACCTGAATTGCGGACGATGAAGCAGGTTGGGAGACGGCTAGAGCGTAGGTGGAGGAGATCACGGGATGAATCTAACCGAACACACTTGAGAGCCCACTATTGGGCCTATGCTGTGGTGGTGAGGGCGGTGAAAAAGAAGTTTTTTTCCGCTTCCATTGCCTCCTCACAATGCCATCCGGTGGAGCTTTTTCGAGTGGTGCAAGGCCTGGTTCACCCAGGTCCTAAGGAAGATCCGGTTCCACCCTCAAAGGCCCGCTGTGACGACTTTGCCAGGCATTTCAGGGAGAAAATCGCTCAGATTCGTCACGAGCTGGACACCACTAATGCATCAGAGGTTTCTGGGGAGACGCCAATGCTGCCGTCTGGTCCAGAATTATTGGATGAATTTCAGTTATTGCGGCCCGATGATGTGGACAAGGAGCTTGGACGAGTACGTCCCACCACTTGCCTATTGGACCCTTGCTCGTCTTGGTTAATAAATAATTCCAAGCACGGGATTGAGACCTGGATCTTGGAAGTGGTTAACGCTTCTCTGAGGGAGGGTCGGGTGTCTGCCACTTTAAAGGAGGCGGTAGTCCAACTGGTCCTGAAGAAAGCGTCACTGGATCCAGAGATGGCCACTAACTATAGACCTGTGGCCAACATCCCGTTTCTGGGCAAGGTGTTAGAGCAGGTGGTGGCGGGACAACTCCAAGCACTCTTGGATGAAACTGATTATCTGGACCCATTTCAGTCCGGCTTCAGACCCAGGTATGGTACTGAATCTGCCTTGGTCGCCCTGTACAATGACCTGTGCAGGGAGAAGGACAGGGGGAGTGCGTCCCTGTTGGTTCTCCTGGACCTCTCAGCGGCTTTCGATACCATCGACCATGGTATCCTTCTGGATAGGCTTGTGGGATTGGGGGTCGGAGGCACCGCCTTGCGGTGGTTCCGCTCCTATCTCAACGACCGATTCCAGAAGGTGGTGCTGGGGGACTATGGCTCTGCGCCATGGCAGCTATGCCATGGAGTACCGCAGGGGTACATTTTGTCCCCCTTGCTGTTCAACATCTACTTGAAACCGCTGGGAGAGGTCATCAGGAGGTGTGGGCTGCGGAACCATCAGTACGCTGATGATACCCAGCTCTACCTCTCATTTTCCACCAATCCAGGTGAGGCAGTGGCTGTACTGAACCGGTGCCTGGCTGAGGTAATGGGCTGGATGAGGGCCAATAAACTGAAGCTCAATCCAGACAAGACGGAGGTCCTGTTGGTTGGCGGATCGGGCTTCGGAGAGGGCGGATTTGACCTGGCCCTGAATGGGGTTGCACTCCCTCTTAGGGACAAGGTCCGTAGCTTGGGAGTGCTTCTCGACCCGGAGCTTTCATTGGAAGCTCAGGTGACAGTGGTGGCGAGGAGCGCTTTCCTTCAGCTTCGGCTGACTAATCAGCTGCGCCCCTACCTGGAGTACGACTGCCTGGCGACAGTGACACATGCGCTGGTGACTTCCCGCCTTGACTTCTGTAACGTGCTTTACGTGGGGCTACCCTTGAAGACAGTCCGGATACTTCAATTGGTTCAAAATAGAGCTGCCAGGCTGCTGACAGGGACAGGGCATTATGTTCACATGACTCCAGTCCTCCGTCAGCTTCACTGGCTTCCCATTGAAGTCCAGGCCCAATTCAAGGTGCTGGTGATGACCTATAAGGCCCTAAACGGCTTGGGTCCTGGTTACCTGAAGGAGCGCTTACGTCCATATATGCCCT
>NW_025336386.1:962787-977835 GCF_004798865.1 Varanus komodoensis
ACATGCGCTGGTGACTTCCCGCCTTGACTTCTGTAACGTGCTTTACGTGGGGCTACCCTTGAAGACAGTCCGGATACTTCAATTGGTTCAAAATAGAGCTGCCAGGCTGCTGACAGGGACAGGGCATTATGTTCACATGACTCCAGTCCTCCGTCAGCTTCACTGGCTTCCCATTGAAGTCCAGGCCCAATTCAAGGTGCTGGTGATGACCTATAAGGCCCTAAACGGCTTGGGTCCTGGTTACCTGAAGGAGCGCTTACGTCCATATATGCCCGCCCGCCCCCTGAGATCAGCAGGAGAGGCCCCTCTCCAGGAACCCCCCGTGAAGGAAATTAGGAGGGTAGGTACTCGGTGGAGGGCTTTCTCTGCGGTGGCACCCAATCTATGGAATGTGCTCCCCAGAGAGGTCCGCCTGGCGCCGTCGTTGTTTTTTGGCGCCAGGCGAAGACCTTTTTATTTAAGCATCATTTTAATTGTTAACAATATTTGCTTACTTATCTGGCCAGGGCGACTTCTTTTATATTGTTATTTATTTTATATTGTTAATTTTATATTGTTATTTTTGTATTTTATTGTATTTTATTTTGTGTTGTGAGCCGCCCCAAGGCTTTGGCAAGGGGCGGCATAGAAATGTTTTAACAGATTAATAAATAAATAAATTTCCCTGCAATAATACTGAACTACCATGGCCGCACCCTCACCCAGAGAAGCCCCGCAGTGACTCTCAGGCATGTTGCTCCACTCCAACCCCACTGCCCAGCTCCGGGGAAGGGGAGGCAGACGGAGAAGGCAGATTGTGACACAGACCAGCCACACTTCCACACGGGTCTCAAAGAATCCCGGGAACTGCCATTGGTGGGGAGTCCGCAAATTCCATTCAAATCCCAGTAGCTCCTCCCAGCACGGTCGGAATAACAATCCCAAACTCCCTGGGGAGAAGGAACGGCAACTGGGACAGGTTAGGGCTGCCTTGTGTACCACGGCACTGCCTTGTGTGCTACAGAAAATGTCTGAGAGCAAAGGCCTCCGGTTTCAAGAATCCAGCCTTCCCCACCTCTCCTACCCCTCAGAGGGGAGAAACCGTAAACGATGCTGTGCGTTGCAAAGAGCCCGAACCAAGTGGGAGAGGAACACAAGGCATGCTCAGTCCAGGACGGGTCCGGGCAGGGAGAGGAAAAGCTCTGCACACCACATACAGCTCAACTATGGAGCGCAATTCCGCAAGACCGAGCCATCGCCACCAAGATTTGGAGGCCACCGAAGGGCTCGCGCAGGCCGGTACGGGAGGCGCTGCGGGGGGGGGGGAATGCCAGCCTGCCCCCGTTCCACAGAGCCGCAAGATGAGACCCAGGCAGCCCCCGCCCGCTGAGGTCCTGTTCCTCCTTCTCCTGTGGCTCAACCCGCAAAGGAGCCGGAGGCACAGAGGGAAAGCCGGGCGGGGGGGGGGGGGGGTTGGAAGCTTTTCCAGATGGTGCTGAGTTGAACGCTTGGTTATTATAAGCAGTGAGGGCATTCGTGCAGCTCCCTTGCCCCTGCGGCCTGCAGCGAGTCGGGAGGTGTTTTCAGCAGAGGCTGGGGAACGGAGCTGGGCATCCTGCTCCTCTCTCTTTTCCAGTTCAGCTGCTTCACTGGCTGCCTGTGCTATTGCGCGCCACATGGGCATTTGCTGAGGAAATTGGCAAAGGAAGGCAGGCAAGCCAAAACGTGCTGTTGCACTCACTTTTCACTTTTATGCTGCTTTCAGAAGTGCAACAGTGTAGTTGCTCTGTCCACTGCATGTCTTTTCAATGCCTAGGAACTTAAGTCAGAGGGAGGCTTCCCGATGCCTAAGATAAAGACGTGCCTTGGGTTGCTGCTGTAGCCGGAGACCAAGCAGAAGCCCCGTTAAGAGAAACGGCACTGGGGAGAGCACGTGAGGAAAAAGCCAGAAAAGGCAGCCGCTCTGGCCCGGCCTGATGGTGTCACTGCCCTGGATTATTGCAAGCGGCGGCTGAAGAGAAGGAAATGAACATTTCCCCCAAATCCCCAGCAGGTAGCAGTTTGTTCTTCCCAACTCACCACCTGGAGAAGCAGCACAGGAAGGCAAGGAGAGCGCAAGACCGGGGCAGTCCCCTGAGAGAGCCTGGGGCGCTTTGCTCCGCGCAACACACCACGACTCCTACAGGCCAAGCCAGAGCTGGATTTCAGCCCTGTGCCGAGGACCTCCGGCCAGGCTTCCTGGACAGCACAGATGGCCTGCCCAGAGCATGCAACTCCAGGCGCTCCATGATGGTGGGGAGCAGTCGGTTCTGGGCACACGGCCCTGCCCTCTCTCTCCCATCAAGAGCACGCCCAGAAAATGGCCCGTCCGTTTCAAGTGCTGATGGCTACGTGTCTCCTTTCTGTTCTAATCATTTTAATATTCCTGCTAGCTTCCCAATGAACTGTTCTTGCTGGAGACCACACCTGTGGGACACAACATGGTGGCACCCTGTCCCAGAGTGGGTCAGGCCCTTCCCTGACTTCACATGGCAGTGCCAAAGCTTGGCAAGGAGGCCCCATCCCCACATCCCCTCCAGCTCCAAGCTTGGCCATTGCAGAAGAGCAGCGCCCTGCTGGCAGTCACCATGGGCATGTCCAGCCTGTCCTTGAACACCCGCTCCGATGGGGCCTCAACCACCTCCCGGGGAAGCCCATTCCACACCCTCGGGGTCCTGACTGTCAGGAAGTGCTTCCTGGCATCCAAGTGGAACCTGGGTTCCCTGAGCTTGGCTCCGTTGGAGCGTGTCCTGCCTTCCTCTGCAGGGGAGAACAGGTCTCTACCCACCTCCGTGTGACACCCCCTCACATACCTGTATGTCGCCAACATATCCCCTCTGAGTCTCCTCTTCTCCAGGCTGAAGAGACCCAGTTCCCTCAGTCTCGCCTCATACGGCATCCCCTGCAAACCGGCCACCAACCTCGTGGCCCTACGCTGCACTGACTCCAACCTGGCTATATCCTTCCTGTAACAAGGGGCCTAAAACTGAGCACAATACTCCAGCTGCGGGCACACCAGAGTTGTGTAGAGTGGTAGTAATACCTCTCCCGATCTAGAAGCCACACTTCCGGCTGTGCAACCAAGGGTGGTGTTCGCCCTCTTGACCACTGCATCACACGGCTGGCTCATGTTCAGCCTGCAGTCAACCAGCACCCGAGGTCCCTTTCACAAGTGCTGCTCTCCAGCCACTTGTCCCCTAGCCTGTACTTATGACACCCATTCCTGTGCCCCAAGCGCAAGGCCTTGCACCCGCCCACATGGAACGCCATCCAGAAAGAAGGCCAAAGGGCAAGCCCTTGCCAGGGAAGGACCAGATGCTCGCTAAGAGGCTGCAGTGGCAAAGCCGGCTGGCGGGAAACTCTCGCTGGGAACACCTCGGTGAGCGGCTCATTGGTTTGGCTTTCATCCTGGAACGTGAAGGGCAGCCGAGAGAGTTCTCGGAAACAGACAGAACCAAACGAAACGGAAGCCGCCGCCGCAGCAGCGACCAGCCCGTGTGTTTCAGAGGCAGCTGCCCTGAGCAGGCCACGGTCCTTGAGCTCGGTCAGCTTTGGCACTCTGGGGCTGCCGGACAGCACCTGAGCCCGGCCCGGCCACGGGCGCACCAGCACCGGATGCACCAACCGTGCGCACAACTGACTGCACACACTCGACCTGTGCAGCAGTGGCGCACGCACACACCACGGAGGTCTGCCAGCCACCTTCTGCCGCGAGGCTCGCATGTGTGAGGAAAGGCTCCCGCCGCCTGTGGGCGGAGGGGATCCTGCCAAAGGGAAATGTTTGGGTGGATTTCTCCCCTCTCCCAGAAACCGGCTGTGCCGGAAACGAGGCGCGTCACACAGACGTGGCTGTCACACTGCCAAGGCTCGGGACGTGGGCTGGGAGATGCTCAGGCACGTGCCAGCGGCCCAGCTTGGAGGACCACGCAAGTGAGCATCCAGGGAGGCCTCGCTGGCTGGCGGCGCTTGGAAGGCTTTGCTTCAGCCTCGCCACACGGCCCCCTTTTCGCTCCAACAAGCTGCGGCAGAGGGAGAGGCCCCGCGACGCCAGGTCGGTTCACCACGGGGGGCAGCCAGGGCCGCCGACCGCTGGTGCATGGCAGGGCCCGCAGGCCCGGAGCGGAGGGCAGGGATGCCGCAGCCGACGGGCTGGCGAGGGCCCCCTGGGCCAGTGTCTCACCTTGCATGGGGAGCAGCCGGCCTGTTCCGCCTGCCTGCTCTGCCGGCTGCCTCTTGGCTCCCGGCCTGCTCGCCCGGACCTCTCCACGCAGGCGGTGCTGGCAGCTGCCTCCCTTCACCAGCGTGAGCCTGCCCTCTGTCGCCTCCAGCTCTGGGCCCAATCCCGCGAGGAGTCCAAATGCTCAGGCAGATTTAAGGTACGACGCAGAGCATTATTGCCTCCAGGCCTTTGCAACCCCTTTTTCTGACATATAAAGCCCTAAATGGCTTGGGGACCAGCTAGTCAAAGGACAGTCTACACCCCCATATAGCTACCCGGCCCCTAAGATCTGTGCAGGAAGCCCTCCTGCCAGAGAGGTGGGGAGGCGATTACGTGGAGGGCCTTTTCCACCGCTGCTCCCCATCTCTGGAACTCCCTCCCTCGGGAAATTCCCCTGGCACCATCTTTATTTTCTTTTCGGCACCAGGCAGAGACCAGTATACATATATATATATATATATATTAAATTGTAATATTTAGCCCTGCGAATACTGGTGGCCTTTTTATATTATTGTTATATTAATATTTTAAACTTGTAATTGCTTTAATAACTTTAATATATTGTTATTTATATATACTGTAGGTTTAATATGTTATTTTAGTATGTTTCATATGTGGTTGGAAGTCACCTTGGAAGGCCTTTTGGCAGTTATAGGCGGCATATAAATGTGTGCATAAATAATAAACAAACAGCCAAACCCCTCAGGACACAAAAGGTACACAGTGTGTTCATTCTAGCATTGCTGTGATGGACGCACTGAACTGGGGGTGCCAGAGTGCCTGGTTCCCCCACTGCTCTGGGAAGAGGCGGCCGCTGATTTCCTTTCGTGGCTTTGCTGAGCAGACCGGCCACCGGACACAGAGGCCTTCTGCTCCAGTGCACAGGCCAGCTGTGGCCAGCAGCATCACTCGCGGCCCTGAGCACGGTGGCAGGGGCAGGACGATGCCTCTGGAAGCCGGTGCGGACAGGGGCGTCCTGCCGCCACCCATCTCCCTCATTGGTGCCGAGGCTCCTGGTTGCCGCTGGGGAAGCCACAGGGGCTGCAGCAGAGGGGCGAGTGTGTGGCTCCCACACAGGGCTCCTCTCCCCCTGCAACCCGCTGATGTTACAAAACCAGCCCTCGGTTCATCTTCTCTCCCTGCTGTGCAATTTCTCCCAGACCCCCAATACTCTGCCACCCTCCAATAATTCAGATCCCAGGCACTTTGGTTGTCGCACCGTCATGCTGAGGTTCCCCAGTTCCCAAGGAAGCCCAGGCCACATGCTGCTCAAAGGAACCCCTTCTGCAGGCAGAGGATGGCCATGGAAATGTCCCTGGGAAGGAGCGGCCTTGGTCTGTCAGGCCGCAGGTTTACACAGGCGATGCCTCGAGGGCTGCCGAAGCCAAAGGAAAGCTGACCGCCTTGGCATACTCTATCGCTCGCTGATGATCAGCTGGACTTATTGATGTTCCCAGTTACGAGGATTCCAGCAAAATCTGCTTCCAGACTTAATAGAGAGGTTTCTTTAAAGGCATTAGGAACTAATCAACTTCCGAACTATCGACCAGGAAGGCAAAGACACAGGCAGTCACCTGGAACCTCGGCGCCAGGGGTATAAGCAGTGGGGACCTCGAGTGCTCCAGCCCAGGTGGCTCGCCATGGACCGGACAAGGGCTCCTGAGAACAAGCGCTCAACCTTTCTTGCCTGGCCAGAGAGCCAGCGCTGCAGTGTCAGTGCAGCAGCAGCCAGCAAGGGGCACCCGCTGGCACCCCCATCCGCAAGCCGCAAGAGCCTGGTGCTGGGAGAGGAGAGGAGAGGAGAGGAGAGGAGAGGAGAGGAGAGGAGGCTCACTGGATGACCCCGGGAGAGCCAGCCGTGGACCCCCGGTTTAACCTACTTCACAGGGGCATGGAGGGGATACGATGGAGGAGGAGGGTCCTGTGTGCCCCCTCAGGTGCTTTGGAAGGAAGGCAGGACTTGCATACATTATTCTTAGGGAAGGGAACCCTTCCAGCTGAGAATTCCCTCTACGTCCAACCTAGAAGGGAGCTTATTCCTGGCAGGAGGAGTTTTGAAAAGAAAGCCCAAAACCTGTGAAGCAAGTTATCCAATCATTCAGCACCTCCTCCACTCCCCCAACTGGCCTTCCACAGTTCCACCGGGGGCCTCAATGGATGCACCCCTTCAAAACCCCCTGGTACTGCAAGAGACTAACTGGGGGAGCAGAAGAGTGCGGGCCGTCCCACTTTGACCTCACAACAAGATTATCTATTCATTTATCTCATGCATTTCCTGCCCTGTGGCTGAAGTTCCTAGAGTGACATAAATGACTGACACAGCAAGAGGAAAACACCATGCGTGAGACATCTGTGACAGGCCCAGATGGAGTCGCCCAGTGGGTTCCGAGATGGAGAAGGGGGGAGGTTGGAATCCGGGTCTTTCCGATCCCAGCTCGAGAGTCTCACTGCTACCACCAGCTCTCCTGACCAAAGATGCCCACGCGTGAGCACAGAACACGCCGTGGTGGGAATCCTGAGCGCCGTGCCAAGTCTCTCACAGCTGACGACCAACATGGCCTGCAGGGCACGGAGAATGGGCTTCTGGCACCCAGACCTGCAGGGAGGCGCCAGAGCACCTCGCAGCCCTCGACGTCCCAACTCTGTGCTTTCACGCATGCTGGATTCTGGCAGTGCCACAGTTGGACAAGCACGTAGAGGGACACCCCCCCCCCGAAGTTTTCCAAGCCAAGGAAACAGGTGCCACTGGACACACTGCAGGAAGAAGCTCGTGGCTCCGGACACGCATGCAGTTCTTTCCTTCCAGGCCTTAAAAAAGTGGTGGGCAATCTTTCCAAGGGAAATATTTCATCGTTCACATGTTCCAGGTAAGCGAAAGAAAATTAACACAGAAGGTCTGATGGGGCAGCCCCACTTCATGAGGAGAAGGAAGGAATAACCCACAAAAGACGAAAGCTTTCCAGTTCGGATTATGGGGGAGCGGGCCCTCCAAGGACTGCTTCCGTTCTACTGCCAGCTGACCAGGAAGTCATGCTCGCTTTTGCACCAGAAACTACGCAAGTCTTACGTGGAACAAGGAGCGACACGAGTCCTGCTTGCATGGATGCAGGGACAGCCCTGGCCTTCTTGTTCCCGAGGCACAGCAGGAAATCGTGCTGCTTCTGTCACGCCAAAGTGCAGATCACCCAATGCCAGCCAAGCCATTTTGGTAACCAAGGCAGCAAATCTACCAGCGCGTCTTCCTCCTTCCCAGCTCAGCCAAAGTTAGATGTCCAACGTTGCAGACGCACTCTGCCCAACCAACGGGCCAGACCTGCATGACGGCTGAGGAGCAACCACGAGCTGAGCAGGGGTGTGGACCCCAGCCACTGAGCCCAACTGGGGGCATGGGGCTCCCCAGTCCAGCCCGCAAAGCCACGGGGCCCTCCCCCAGGAGTGGAGGCTTCCCGGCCAAGCCCAGTCTCCTGAGGAATCCCCTGGAGGAAATCGCCGCGGTCGCCTCAGACCAGGGGCTCAGAGGAGCAGGCGCTCTGCCCTCCTCCCACAGAGCCGCTTTCTCCAGGGTGCGGGAGGCAGGCAGTGCCAGGTCTCTCTCCGCATGGAGAAAATGGGAATGCGGATGGAGGCCGGGCCAGGTAACACCCACCAGAGCATTTCTGAGCAACGCTCCTGCAAGGAAAGGTTTTGCCCCCAGCATTCGAAGCACAAGCCGCCCGCGTGGCCCCCGCAAACCATTTCCCACGCGTCATCTCCCCACACCAAAGCACCAGGCCTTGGGACTAAGAAGCATGAGGCAGCACGCACGATCCTACCAGGGACCGGCCATCACCCTGCTCCCAGTCTGACTATCCCTCTCCCCCTGGAGTGGGGGTTGGTAGAGAAGGATGAGCTCCAGTGCTGTGGGGAGCGCAATCCTGCCCCACCTGCCCCCCAGGTCTTGCCTTGCTTTCCATAGGGATACAAGAGAGGCGCCGAGGTCCCTTACCCCAGGCTCTGGGCGGTACGCAGCGCCTTCCTCTCCAGAGGAGCGGGCCGAAAGCGAGGCAGCCTCGAGATGAGCTTGGAGCAGCCACTGCCCACACAGCAGCCCTGGCGCTGGCCCTGCCAGCTCCGCGCCTGGTTTGACCCTCGCGGCCCGCAAGGGGTTTGCAAGGCGCCTGCCCGCCTCCCGCCAGTACTCGGGAGAAGCAGCAGAGCCCTCGCGAAGCACGCTCCTGGCTAACAGCGGAACAGTCTCTGCCCACGAAAGGCCATGGGCCGCTTCCTCAGAACGCAGATGCAATGTTTCCACTTGGCCCAGGCCGGGACCTAGGAAGCCTGTTTCCTGCACTCTCCAAATGCACAGGGTAAACCTCAGAGCACTCACATGTTTGCACACAGAAGAAACTGCAGGCTTAATGGCTCCTAAACAGGAATGCAAAAGCCTCAAATGCTTTTGAGGCTAAACTAGGAGGCATCAGAAAAAAGCAAATGTACTTTGCCTCCGCCCCATTCCAAGGGACTTGCAGGTACGAAAAATAAAAGTTAAAGTCGGCAAAAATCAAGGGGATTGATGGGTAATGATTGGCTCCACTAAGATGATGTCAGCAAATGTCCACAAACACCAATGAAGGAATGAAGTCATAATGTGATTTGGTTGCAAAAAGGGCAAATGCTCTCTTGGGCTGCATCAACAGACGTATCAGCTCCAAATCCCATAAAGTCCTGGATCCCCTCCACTCAGCCCTGGTGAGGCCTCACCTGGAGTCCTGTGTCCAGCTCTGGGCACCAGCGTGTAAGAAAGGTGCAGACAAGCTGGAAATGGTCCAGAGGAGGGCAACGGGGGTGATCCCGAGACTGGAGATACAGCCTTGTGAGGAGAGACTAAGGAGCTGGGCCTCTTAGCCTCGAGAAGAGGAAACCGGGGGGAGGTGGGACAGCACTCTTCCAAGCAGGTGGAAGGCAGGATCTCTTCTGGATCATCTCAGAGTCAGGCCTCAGAATAACAGGCCCAGGCGGCAGAAAGGCCGGCCCAGCGGGGGATCAGGGAGAACCTCCTGACCGTGAGAGCAGCAAGGCATGGAACCAAGGACCGGGGAGGCGGTGGGCTCCCCACCCTGAGCGCACTCACAGTGCAGCCGGACAGCCGCCTGAGGGGGATGGCTTAATTCAGGGCCCTGCCCTGATGGCCCCCTGGCCCCTTCCAACTCCGCCATTCTATGAAGCTGCCACGCTGCGCTGTTTGCAAGCAGTCCAGATTGCCACCAAGGCCGTGAAAAGTCCGTTTGGCTGGGTTAGCCTGTATGGCCGCTGCGTATTCATTTGCTATCTTGATATCGTGCCTTCTTCCTTGCAAGGAGCCCAAGACGGCTTGCATAACCTTCCTCCTCCTCTCATTTTAACCGCACAACAGCCCCATGATGTGGGTCAGGCTGAAAGTCCCCCAGTTTCTCCCCACAACTGCCTGGCTTACGTAGCTCCATTTCATCCTCACAGCGGCAATCCTGCAAGGTGGGCTGGGCTGAGAGGCTGTGACTGGCCCAAAGCCACCCCATGAGTTTCACGGCCAATGGGGGGCTGGGACTTGGACCCCCACACCCCCAGTCCAGTACTCCAACCCCCCCACCACACTGGCTCTGCTTAGATATTAAAATTTAGCCATAAACCATGAACACAATATAATACGCTGCAATGTCAGAATGAACAGTGGCACATCGCAGTAATTAAATCCCCACGCTGGCTCGATGGACCACAGAGCGCGCCGGACACTGGCAGGGAGGGGGCACAGGAGGGGGACATCAAGCTGTCTTGGTTGAGGAAGGCGACCGCAGAAGCAGGAAAGTGCCCTTGCCAGGAGGGAAAGGACGGGAGCAGGACGGGAGCCCAAAGGAGGGATGGGCAGGAGAGGCAGAGAGTTGCAGAAAGGGGGCACCGAGGAGTGGAGACCCCTCACCTGGCACTTCTGGCGCCGGTGCCCACCTTGCATGCGTGACAAGGCACAGCAATTTGCGCGGTCCGCTCACCGGAGTCAACAGGGAAGCTCCACGCCACGAACAGCCCTATGATGTGACGCCATGTGCAAAGAAGCCAACTCGTTGCTTGTTTTTCTTATTGCAGTGACATGCTCATGAGTCCCAGTTCATCCCCCACAACACACACACACACACACACACACAGAGGAGAAGCCAACTCCAAAGCTCTTTAGCTTTCAATCAATGCCTAATTGAATGCCTATCAATTCATGGTTTTGGGAAGCCCTTGAGCGGAGTGATGCTCTGTAACAGCTGAGGGCACTTTTTAAAATCGGAGCATCGGTAGAAGCTTGGGCTGCCCCAGGTTCACACCTCACTGACCCTCGGGCACCTGGATCAGCCTTCGCTCTGCCCAGAAGAAGAATGGGAGCGGGGCACTCAGCGCTGCGCTCCTCAGGACCAACCGCTGGCAGCAAGGGGCCGGAGGCGGGTGGCAGGGCGGGCTCAGCCTGCAGCCCTTCAAAAGCAGCGGCCTTCCACAAGAAACGTGTTGGCAGAACAGAGCCGGGGGCCACGGCGCCACGTGGGCCAGCTCACGGGCATCACTCGGCGTGGCCACAGAGGGAGGGAGCCCCCAAGGCCGGTCTGAGCACTGTGCGAGGGCTGCGGCAGGTGCGCGCCAGGACGTGCGGGCAGCCGGCGTGGAGAAGGCGCGCGCAGCAGGGTGGGGCTGGCCGCTCGGCCCCTCCCACATCCTTTCGACAGGCAGGGAGGGCTGCAGGACTCCGCAGAGGACTGCAGGCGTGGGGAAAGCTTCCCTGGGAGAGCGGCTGCGTGGGGAAGCCCGGCAAGGGGCAAAGGACCACTGTGGGCAGATCGAGGGCCATACCTGTGGATACGTGGAGGCAGCGGCCCCTGACCATGAGGAGGTGCAGGCCAGCAGCCGGGAAAGGGCCAGTTCGGGCCCAGCTGGAAGCATCCCCGATACTGGGCCAAACAGACCTGTGGGGCTGCGGGTGCCTGGGAGGGAGGCATTCCCGGAACTGGGCCCGGCCCAGCGCCTGCAGACTTGCAGCTCCTCTGTGGCCCATGCTCCTAAGATTAAGTTGCAGAACCCAGAAGAGACCTTTTCCCTACATTATCAATCGTGCTATTAATAAGCTGCATTTCTACAGCACTCTCGTTTGCAAGAAATATCTGAAGAATACAGAAGAATACAACAGATGCATGGCGGTAGCTTATTCACAGGCCAGGAGGGATACTCCTTGAAGTGACTGTACCATGTTATTAGCCCTAGTCAAGGGGGCGCCCTGCTTTCTGGCAAGGAGGTGGCGCCTTTGGCCTGTGGCTCGCACTGTGCCAGGTGGCACTCTGACACGGCGTATCCCGAAGATGACCCTCGCACAGCACCCTGCGTCCCCACCGCTTCCCGCCCACAGCCTTGTGGTCACACTTCAAAGCTGACAGCTAGACTTCTTCGAAGTGGGGTGGGGAGGGGACACTGCAGGAGCCCATGAGGGGGGCCGTGGCCTGGGGGGCTGCCTCCCTGCCTTCAGGACTGCAGGAACGACAGACACCCCGTACCGCATCCTAAGCAAATCAGGGATGTGCACACAGGGACTCAGCGCTTTCGCTGCACAAATTTAGCCTAGTGGAAGTGGTGCCCAACGCTTTCTACACACCTGAGAGGAAACGGGAACAGAGCTGCACCTGCAACTCCTGCCATGAAGGCTCCTGCCGTGCTCTGCAGCCCCAGCCTGTTCTCTCCACCCTGGAGAAAACATAAGATTTCCAAGGAAGACGCTCTGGCTTGGATCAGGTGCAGAAAGGAAGATGCCACGTGAGGTAAAAATCCCCCACTTAGGACTGAAGGAACGGAACGAGATGGCAGGTGCCGTCCCTGCACGTCCTCGTGTGGCCCAATCTGCCTCCACTGACCTGCTGCTTCCTGCTCAGATCCTCTTCCCTGCTCTTTTGCTGGATGGCCAGTCTTCCCCCCACCCCTGCACATGCCCATTCCTTGCAGGCCTCCTTTTCCTGGATCAACTCCCATTCTGCAATTCCTCATTTGCACACACCGATTAAAAGTGCTGTGCTCTTCTTAAACTTGCAGTGGCAAAGCTGAGGGGAAAGGAATCCACCCCCTCTATGCAACACAAAGCCTATATTTCCAAAATGAATACCCTACAATTCAGCCAAACAGCTTTCCAAAGCGCATCACGGGGCGTAATCAAATCACGATGAGGAAGGAGCAGCAGCGATGCTTCAGCAGCACAGATGCAGCATCAAGTGAACCTGCCGCCCTGGCCGTGGCTGCAGCCAGGTTTGGCTACCATAATGAGGGGCGCAGCGAGCCCCTGGCGCGAAAGGACTGAGGACCGATCTGTGTGGTGTGGTCAGAAAAAGGCACTCTCCAAATTCCGGTTTTGCCCTCCCAGGACACCCGGAAGGCCACCACAAAATAATCAGAATTTCCCATCAAACAGGTTAATTTAAAGACAGGTCGCTCAGTAAATCTTTCCAACACATTCAGACCATCCATTTCTCTTTAAGACATAATTAACCTTCAGTTTGGACTCATCAAAATCGAAAGGAGAATCAGCCATTTCCTCTTGAAAAATTGGTCAAATAAGAGCACACAAGATTCAGAGATACCCTCCCCCCTGAACCTGATTGACACCAAGAAAAAGGAAGTGTCACATTTGGACTGTCACATCAACGTATTATCCACTTCCCCCTTCAGCCTCACCACCCGCCCCACATCCTGAGCCGTGTCGGCAGGCCCAACACACAGGCTGCAGCACTGGGGAGAGCGCCCAGGAAGGGCTCTGGCCCGTCTTCGTGCAGCCGCTCCCACTCCCAGTGCGAGAGAAAGAGGGCTGGAGCGAAGCACCAGTGAGGATGGAGCAGCCCCACGGCTGTAACCTCAGGGGCCCGTCCGCCGAGCTCGGAAGCCCTGCAGACCAGGAAGAGGGCACCAGGCATTTTGACCCTGCTCCAGGGGGAAACACAGACACCCACACAGGTCCTGCAGGGGTCGTGTTCTTCCCACTGGGCCAGGCATGGGTTGGCTGATCCAGGGGTTTCCTTCAGGGAACAAAAAGTGTTTCAAGTCTGGTTTGGTACCAGAAGAGCTGCGTGAGGACTCTGGCGAGTTTGCTGATAAGGCAGAGGCGCTGGGACCTGCGTAACACAAGCCTAACTTTTGGGACCCACGGCATCTGAAGAGGACCTGGGCCTCACTGGCAAACTGAGCGGCCACTTCAGGCTGACGCCCACCCCCGGATCCCTGGATCCTTTGCTGGGCAGAAGGCTGGCTGTTTCAGCTTGGCCTGTTCCAGGTCCGAGCCCTGATTCTGGGCCTAAACCTCCATCTTGTCTAGGCTCAGAACTGGACCTCTCCCCCCACGCACCCACCCACACACCCACAACACAGAACGTGCGACTCACCCTGACACTGGAACCCTTGCTTTCCAAATCCCCTGCAAAGGAGGAAGAGACAAGCCGTTAGAACACACGCGTGCAAGTCGGCAGGTGCAGATTCCCCGCAGGCCCTGGGACGCCGCAGCCGCCCCTCCGGGCCCTTGCCCCTCCGGGCCCTTGCCTTCATGCCAGGCAGCCGGCCTGCACCCAGCAGACGCCAGCCAGCCCAGAACACGCGCCCGGTGGGACGGGCGGGCAGGAGGCAGGGGTCTGCCTGGCTCCCTCACTGGCACGCACATATGCCCTGACGGATCGTGGCCTCCAGGTTCTGCTCTGTGCTGTGGAAAGGACTGTGCAGCAGGGCCGCTGGTATCCCCGTCTGCCTGGAGGACAGGTATCCTCTAATCCAAAGCAGGTGTGGGCAGAAGGCAGGTAATCACAGCCTACTTCCTGGCTTCCAGCGTCCACCTCTGCCTCATCAAGCTACTAGTCCCTCTCCCCCCTCACACCTCAGGCAGAGAGGGGCTATTCCCAAGATCACCTGCTACTGCCAGATTTCCTGAAGGAAGGTGGGCTAGAGGGGCTTGGTGCTACGCCAGCACCAGCCCAGCCCCCAAACTCGGCGTGCAGCTCAGTGACACCTCGCTGCGAAAAGGCCGAGCGCGTGTGCTTTGGCCCCACGGATGTGGGTCTGGAGCCAGCCGCCGCCTGCCGCACACGCTGCTCCCTCTCCTGCCATTCCCGGCTCCTGCGGGCAGCGGGGAGCGCACAAGGCCCCCGAGATGCCCCGAGAACTGACAGCCTGGCCTCATCTGTGCATGCTCTGATGCCAGTGACACCCCCCCCCACAAAGGGGGGCTTTGCCCGGCGGGACCAAGGAAAGCACTTGAATCCCCATCAGGCGGCATCTGCCCCCTGGAAATCCAGGCACTGGACACTGCTCAGGCACCTGGATAAGGATATGCAGTCCCGGGGTCCCCAAAAGACCCACACGGAAGATCTCATGACCTCCCTGTGGGGTAGGGCAGACGCATTAACTGTGTGTTGCGAGGGGCTGAGGAGGGGGGGCTTATTGAAGGCCACTGGGAGAATTCACGACAGGTGCAAGACAGAGAGAGGATGGGTACCCGGGGGGGGGGGGTCGATGCAGGCCAGCAGCTACTGGACATTCCTCCACAGGTCGCCAGCGAGGGGGCAGTAGCTCGAGGAGACCTCTCCGCAACAGAGACGTCGGGGAGGGGGACGGGACCCTCTACGAAAGGGCCAGGCCGAGCGTTTTAGGAGCGTGCACGGGGCGATAAGGAAAAGGAAGAGGAAAGGGGGCGGGCGCGGGCGCCTGGCGCGGCAGAAGCAGCGAGAGACTCCGCGGGGGCACTCGGGGCCGGGCAAGGTTAGCGCGATGTGGCCCCCTGCATCTCTGCACCACCCGAGCGCCGG
>NW_025336386.1:977935-1010181 GCF_004798865.1 Varanus komodoensis
CGGGGGCTGCCCGCTCGAGGGGCGGCGGGCGCGGCGGGGCGCAGCCCGCGCGCCGCTCCGGCACCGGGGGCGCTCGCGTGGGCGGGGGGCCCCACGGGCAAGCCGGGAGCAGAAGGGCGGCAGCACCCCGGGGTGGCGGCGCTGGCTTTCCGGAGGCGAGAGGGACACGCCGGGGGATGGAGAGGGCAGGACCGCTCCGGCCGGGGAGCCGCCCGGGGAAGGCCTGCTTGGCCGTGCCCGCCAGGTCGAGGCCGGCGGGTGCCGAGGAGGGCGCGGGCAGCCCGGGGAAAGCGGCGCGAGGGCGGCCGCTCGCCTGTGCGGGGCGAGGGAGCTGCCGGGCAAGCACAACGCCGGGGGGGGGGGGGGGGAAGCGCCCGCGCCCCGCGCTCACCAGATGAAGTCGGTGCAGTGGCTGCAGAAGGTGGGCTGCTTGAAGAAGCGGGCGGTGAACTTGTGGTTCTTGACCTCGTGCACGTTCTTCTGCCGGAGCGCGCCTTTGCGGGCGAAACGGACGTGGCCCTCCTCGCCCTCCGGCTCGGCGGGGGGCGACGCCGCGGCGGCGGCCGCCGTCGGGTCGGCCATGGTCTCTCCGGCAGCCCAGCGCGGCGCCTCGCAAGCAGGCAGGGAGCGCGGGCGGCGGAGGGCGAGGATGCTGCTGCTGGTGGTGCTGCTGCTGCTGCAGCTGCGGCGCGCGACACCTCTGGCCGCAGCTGGGCAGAAGCGGCGCGCGCCGCCCCCGCCCCTCCGCAGCCCGGGCCCCGCCCCGCGGCCCGGCCCCGCCCCCGCCGCATCGCCCTCGCGCGGCGCCCTCCCGAGGCGAGGGCGGGGGCTGATCCGCGCGGGCGCCCGGACGCCTCTGCACACGTGCAGAGTGCCTGCTGGGCAGCGCCCTGGGCAGCGGGCGGCGCCCGGCCGCGCCTCGGGCCCTGGGATTGCTCTCCGAGGAGCTGTGCCTTCACCTGGGAGAGTCGTGGCCGGACCTTCCCCGTCCGGAGACTCGACACCAGGACAAAAGCGACATAAGCCAAAAACATTGCAAGCGCTGGCGCAAGTTAAAAGAGCTGCAGACCAGAAAACGGAGCTTGGACCAATGCAGGGGCCGCAACCGAGGCCCGTCCAGGACAGCGCCTGGGATCTCCAGGGGCAGCAGTCCTGGGAAGAGCCCCTGGCACAGCTTCCAGGCAGCCCCTTCCCCTGCCCTCCAGCCGCTCACCAGGCCCTCCAGCGCCAGGCACCCCAGCTGTGGGCGGCCATCGCTCGGGACGCCCTGGCCAGCTTCAACGGCACACGGTGGCAAGGAGCGGCGCACCCTTTGCCTGGAGTCAGCCTGGAATGCATGGGCTGACCCGGCAAGGCATCGCAGGGGCCCTGCCAAAGCGCTCCACGCCACCCTAGCTTGGAAGCTCCTCCTCGCTGCCCCCTCACCAGGCCCAGAGGACTCAGCAGCCCTCACGCCCCAAGGGCGGCTTGGCACCCGCCTGGCCTGCACGCCACGCTTCCACTCTCTGGCCATCGTGCCCTTCCACCCAGCCTCTCCCTTCCCGTCCAGCCTCTGTGCCATTCAGGCCATGGGGGGGCCTGGGGGGCCTCCGCTGCACCCCGTCCTCCTGACCGCGCTGCAGCATTTCATCAACTTCTGCCGGAAGCTTTTGCTCCCTGGCACGAAAGGTGGCTGCAGAGGCGTGTCTCCCACCGAGCAGCCAGCCCTCCGGCCCTGACAGTCTCCTTGGCCATTGTGCCACGGGTGGCGGAGCCCCCAGCAGGAACTGCACGGCCGTTGGTCACACAGAGGTCAACGGGAGCCCCGCTGGGCTGGGGGCTGGCCTCCACCCCCCCCCTTCTTGGTGGCCACGCTCCCTGCCTGCCAGGATCCTGCCCGACCCGCACCCCAGAAAGGAAGAGGCCGGGGGCACGGCCCCCCGCCTGCAGAGGGCCACAACCTGCCGCGACCCAGCAGCAGGCCGAGGACCGATCGCACGGATGCCTGGCCTGGGCTCCCGCCACGTGGCTGGCTCCAGCTGAAGCTGCGCCTGGATCCCCAGGAGCGCAGGAGGCAGACGCCCAGGCAGAGGTGCCCATCCGGCCACTGAAAGGCCCCATGGCCGGGGGCTACCTGGGCGGAGGGGCTGCTGTGGGAGGGGAGGCCCGGCTGGAGCCACAGCCTCCGCTGAGGGATGAGAGAGGGCACCCAGGGCTGGCCAGCGCAGCCGTGCGGCCCCTGGCTCCCTTGGGCCTTGGCTGTTTGGGCAGCTTAGGAGGAGCCCGGAGTGCCAGCTTGCCACCCGGGCCGTGGGGCCTGTGCAGCCCAGGTGTCCCCAGCACACGGGTTCTGCTGCCGCCGCGGGGCTGACCGGCTGGGCCCCTCCCACCCACACGAGCTGTGGGCTGGTGCCAGCCTGGGGCTGGGGCTCCAGGTGGGAGGGCGGGGGCAGGTGCTGCCCAGCCAGCAGCCCCTCCATGCCCGCTCGGTCAGCTTCCCTGCGCAGCTAGATGAGGCGGGCAGGCCGTCTGGCCAGGGAGATGGGGTGAAAGCAAACTCGCTCTGACAAACCAAACGTTCGGAGGTCCGTGCCGACAGGCAGTCTAAAAATAATCCCGAATAAACAGGACTGCCCCTCTTTGCTCCTGCCTCCAATTCCAGCCGTGCTGGAGCTGCATGTGCGGCTTCTGCATTCCAGCCCACCGTGTGCGGCCGGCAGCTTTCCCTCTCGCAGGGGGCCTCGGCGGGCCCTTGGCGCTGGTGCCCGGCGGCAGCCGCGGGGCAGGAGAGGCGGCATGCAGCTCCCCCGATGCTCCAGCTGCCCCTGGGTGAGTGCGGGAGAGCCGGAGGCTTGGGGCTAGGGTTAAGCCAAGCTGAACACACTCCACACTGGCTGCTCCAATCTGGTACCCCCGGATGTTTCGGACTGCAGTTCCCAGCATTCTAAGTCATTGGCCACGTGGTCGGGCTGACGGGATTGGAAGCCAAGGCGAAGGGGCTCATCCAGCAGGAGTCGTGCGATGTCGTCCACGTGACACGGGCGGCAGCAACACCGCGGACTGTGCAGCATAACGCTCCTAAGGCCGTTGTGCCGTGATGTGCACTTGCCTTCGTTTTTCTCCTGGTGGGGTGGGAGAGGAAATTATGCCCCAAATAATGTTTTCCTAAAGTTCGTGATGCCAGCGCCAGGGTTGGGGTTTCTGCTCCATCAGGTTCTTGTGAAACCTTGCCTGCAACACTCTTTGGTGTCGGTGCTGTCAGATTCCCTGACAGCCGCGCTGGGAACATTTCCAAATGTCCTGAACTGGGACCCTGAGCAAGGAAGCACATGGCCCCAGAATGCGCAGATGTGTTTAGCAGTGGGTGCCGTGTGCGTGAGTGCCCACTGCAGCTCTGCCACTGCCACTCCAGAAAGACCTGTGGGGCTGTGATGAGAATCAAAATGCCCCGGTACCTCCTGAAACCCCCCGCGAGCCACGGGTTCCCTGGTTCCAGCCCCTGTGCTTTTAAGCGTCATGATCTCGCCTCCATGGAACGCATCACGGGGGATTTCAGTAGCTTGGCAGCTGTGGGAGAGAGCAGGCCAGCCAAGGCATTCTGGAGCAGCTGGCAGTCCTCCTAGTCCTGATGTTGAAAAAGAACAGCTTTGGCTAGAGATGTCCTAGCAGGAGAGATGGAGGTCCCAAAAGCACACTGAAAAGACTGGGAATCAGGAATCACAGTCTCCGTATTCACGCCTAAAAGTGCCCTCACACAAGCAATCGCTTTCTTGACAGCTAACTTCACTGCGTGGGAGTGAAATACAGTTTCAGCAGGCAAGATATTCTCTCTTTCCCCCTTATTGATCCACAAAGCAGAGCAAATGCACACAGAGGAGGAAGCCAACTGCTTGTTAAAAGAGCAAACTCCGTTTACCACCTCATCGAGACATTTTGCCTTTGTTTCAGTTACTTCCAGCCTAGTAAACATAAACTCCTCTTATTCATTCATTCATTCATTCATTCATTTCTAAGCGGTCTTAAAAGGAAATGAACTCGGAAAGGCTAAAAGGAAGCCTATCATCTGTTCTCATCCAAGAACCCAAACCTGGAAGGGCCTGGCAAAATGCCGGCAGCCATCTGCAGTGGGACAAAAGGGCATCAAAACGCTCAGCTTTGACTCAAAAGAATGGTTGTCTCTCTTGGATGTGCAGCGTTTTGCTTGCTAGATCCAAGCACCGAGGCTGGTGTGCTGACCTTCGCCACTGCTCCACATTCATTTGGCAGTGGCCTTGTGGGAGATGCCACCCGGAGCCCCAGAGCAGCATGGCTCCAAACAGCACATCTTTCTCATGCAGAGAAGGAAAGGGGCTTGAGGAGAGCAGCTGTGAGGCAGGAGGGCAAGGGGTGCCCAGGGAGCGGCTGCTAGAGCACAGGAAGGAGGGTGCACTGCAGCCCCCCTGGAGCACAGAGAGGTTTGGGGTGCCAGAAGGTGTGCTGGTCCAGTCCCCACAGAAGACAGGTGGCATTCTGGTGGCAGAAAATGGGCTTGCGCCTGCACTCCAGGTGAGCAGCAGAGGAGGCTCCCTGGCATCTGGATATCTGCACACCAGCTGAGTCCTCTGCTCAGATGGGGCAGGAGGGGAATCCAGGATGCCACAGGGTTTCCGTGCCATCAGTCTGAGCGCGCTGGTGCGCCTGCTTCCTCTGCTCCTGCCCCCAGCCCAGGAGCGGATCCTTGCGAGGTGCGGCTTCCGTGCCCAAATAGACAGTGAAGCTGACCCACACAGGGAGGGGCAGGACGGGTTGACCAAGGTGGTCTAGGAGGGAGAGACTGTCGCAATGTGGGGCAAATCCACATGGGCTGTGTGCAGAAGGAAGATGGGGTCGCACCCCTCCTGGGGGTTTTCACAGGAGGGCCCTTAGACTTTGAGACCCCAGCTGACATCACACTCCACCTCACAACGGGCTGGAGCATCACTCTGGGCCATTTGCTGAAACCGTGCTTGCCTTCCGCATGGACAGCCTTGCACGGCACAGCAAGCCATGGTAGCTCTGTGCTATCGTCGGCCTGTTGTGCCATCAGAACTCTGCTGTGGCTTTTGGAAGTCACAAACAGAAGTGGCCTGCTGCGTCACACACACCTGGGAAGCCGAACGCGTTGTGGTACCAAACCCCACACCATAGAGCCACTTGGCAAGAACGGCCCATTGCCGCTCTAGCCAGAGAGCACCGCAGACAGCTGCTGTTTTGTGTGGCTGCCGGAGGGAGGCAGGTTCCCCCTTACTCATTTGGAGCGACAGGCTGCCTCTTTGCAAAGTGGCTCTTTATTTCCAACAAACAGCTAACAAACAGCAGCAATAACAGTAGCCTCCTTTCCCTGCTCCCCTGCCTGGTAAATTCCTCTTCCTGCAAACTTGCAGCAAATTTTGTGGAGGTTTAAGAATTGGGCTAAGAAAAGTGAAGACTTCAGGACCAGCCCGTCTTTCTCCATGTTCTCGTGTAAGCTCATAGTACACGCAATCTCAATTACAATGCAAAGTAAAGCAATGGACAAATGAATTCTGTAGGTGCATAGCAATCTGACTTGAGGCAGTCCACTGCCATATTAAGCAGCAGTTCTGTCCTGAGAAGGGAATTATGTTTTTAATCAGTTCTATCCATTCAATTTGGCTGGGAGAGTTCTGCCCCAATGCATGTCTTCCTGGAGCACACCACACGCAGTCAGCGCACTAATGAAGCAGCGACAGGTCGCTAGGAAGACACCCATCCATTTCCTCTGGTCTTTCATGAGCCTTACGCACAGGTTTCACTAATGGCCATGTTCTACATACTGTGACACCACATTTTTGCGTTAATGATCTGGTGAGGTTTGCCATGTCTGCCAATAAGTGGTCGTGTTGCCACCAATGTGGTTGTTGTTGTTAGTCGTGAAGTCGTGTCTGACCCATCGCGACCCCATGGACAACATTCCTCCAGGCCTTCCTGTCCTCCACCATCCCCCAGAGTCCACTCAAGCTCACACCGACTGCTTCAGTGACTCCATCCAGCCACCTCATCCTCTGCCGCCCCCTTCTCCTTTTGCCCTCAATTGTTTCCAGCATTAGGCTCTTCTCCAGGGAGTCCTTCCTTCTCATTGGGTGCCCAAAGTATTTGAGTTTCATCTTCAGGATCTGGCCTTCTAAAGAGCAGTCAGGGTTGATCTCCTCTAGGACTGACCAATTTGATCACCTTGCTGTCCAAGGGACTCGCAGGCGTCTCCTCCAGCACCACAATTCAAAGGCCTCAATTCTTCGGCGCTCAGCCTTCCTTATGGTCCAACTTTCACAGCCATACATTGTAACTGGGAAAACCATAGCCTTGACTATACGCACTTTTGTTGGCAGGGGGATGTCTCTGCTTTTTAGTATGCTATCTAGATTTGCCATAGCTTTCCTCCCCAGGAGCAAGCGTCTTTTAATTTCTTGGCTGCAGTCCCTGTCTGTGGTGATCTTGGAGCCCAGGAAAATAAAATCTGTCACGTCCTCCATTTCTTTCCCATCTATTTGCCAAGAAATGAGAGGACTGGATGCCATGATCTTAGTTTTCTTAATGTTGAGTTTCAAGCCAACTTTTGCGCTCTCCTCCTTCACCCACATCAAGAGGCTCTTTAGTTCCTCTTCACTTTCTGCCATGAGAGTGGTATCATCTGCATATCCGAGGTTGTTGAATTTCTCCCAGCAATCTTAATTCCAACTGGTGATTCATCCAGCCCCGCCTTTCTCATGATGTGCTCTGCATATAAGTTAAATAGATAGGGCAACAGTATACAGCCTTGCCAAACTCCTTTCTCAATTTTGAACCAATCAGTGGTTCCATGTCCAGTTCTCACTGTTGCTTCTTGACCTGCATACAGGTTTCTCAAGAGACAAATAAGATGGTCAGGTACTCCCATCTCTTTAAGAACTTGCAACAGTTTGTTGTGATCCACACAATCAAAGGCTTTAGCATAGTCAATGAAGCAGATGTTTTTTTGGAACTCCCTAGCTTTCTCCATGATCCAGCATATGTTGGCAATTTGATCTCTAGTTCCTCTGCCTCTTCGAAATCCTACCTGTGCTTCTGGTAGTTCTCAGTCCACATACTGCTGGAGCCTAGCTTGTAGGATTTTGAGCATCACTTTGCTAGCATAACTTTGCCACCAATACAAATGCCATAATTTCCCTTCCAGGAAGGGCTTTGTTCTCAGCTCTAAAGCAGCCAGCAGGGCCACTTCTGGGTCCCGTAGGCATTCTGCTGCTTCCTGGGAAATGTCAGCCCCAAACCTTCTGCAGCCCTTCCTCTGGCAGAACCTGGCTCAGCACTTTGCATCCTCTCTAACCATTGGGAATGGATTCACAACAGATTCCACACGTTAATTGCTCAAAAGAGAGGAGAGTGCTTTTTGACTGAGCCTGAATCATGCCATTTTGCTAAGATATATATAGGGAGCATTTGATACCAATTATGATGGCCGGGTCGCCACCAAATTTATTTTGTTGCCATTCTCTGAATGACAGAATATCAGATGATAGAGAAATGGGAAGCCAAATTTTAACATTGTTTCTATATTTCCACTAAGTCATAGAAAAATAGAAGCAAAGCGAGTCAGAAGGGGCCTCCCGGGCCATTTAGTCTGACCCCCGGCTCCAGCCGGCTCCACTCACGACATGCCCACCATGTGCACGTCCAGCCTATCCTTGAACACCCTCACTGATGGGGCCTCAGCGACCTCTCGTGGAAGCCCATTCCACACCCTCGGGGTCCCAACTGTCAGGAAGTGCTTCCTGGCGTCTAAATGGAACCTGGTTTGCTCCATTGGAGAACAGGTCTCTCCCCACCTCTGTGTGACACCCCCTCCCATACCTGTATGTCGCCACAGATCCCCTCTGAGTCTCCTGTTCACCAGGCTGAAGAGACCCAGTTATTATTATTATTATTATTATTATTATTATTATTATTATTATAACATTTCTATGCCGCCCCTTGCCGAAACCTCGGGGCGGCTTACAACATGATAAAATACATTGAAATACAATAGTACATAATAAATTACCATTAAATATAAAAATACAAAAAAATACATTGATTTACAAATATAAAATTAAAATTATCAGTATAAAATAAAAATATAGGAGGAGAAAGAAAAGGAAGAAGAAGTTGCCCAGGCCAGATCATATGTTTTAACAATTGAAATGATGTTTAAATAAAAAGGTCTTTACCTGGCGCCGAAAAACCAGTAACGACGGTGCCAGGCGGACCTCTTTGGGGAGTGAATTCCATAGGTTGGGCGCCACCGCAGAGAAAGCCCTCCTCCGGGTACTTACTCTCCTAATTTCTTTCATGGAGGGTTCCCGGAGAAGGGACTCTCCCGCAGATCTCAAAGGGCGGTCGGGCATATACGGACGTAAGCGCTTGTTCAGGTAGCCAGGACCCAAGCCGTTTAGGGCTTTGTAGGTCATAATCAACACCTTGAATTGGGCCCGGGCTTCAATGGGAAGCCAGTGAAGCTGACGGAGGACTGGAGTCATGTGAGCATAACGCCCCATCCCCGTCAGCAACCTGGCAGCTCTATTTTGCACCAATTGAAGTGTTCGGACTGTCTTCAGGGGAAGCCCCACGTAAAGCGCGTTACAGAAGTCAAGGCGGGAAGTCACCAGCGCGTGTGTCACCGTCGCCAGGCAGTCGTACTCCAGGTAGGGGCGCAGCTGATTAATCAGCCGAAGCTGAAGGAAGGCGTTCCTCGCTACCGCTGTCACCTGAGCTTCCAAAGAAAGCTCCGGGTCGAGGAGTACTCCTAAGCTGTGGACCTTATCCCTAAGAGGGAGTGTTGCACCATTCAGGACCAGGTCAAATCCACCCTCTCCGAAACCCGATCCGCCAACCAACAGGACCTCCGTCTTGTCTGGGTTGAGTTTCAGTTTATTGGCCCTCATCCATTCCCTTACCTCGGCCAAGCACCGGTTCAGCACAGCCACTGCCTCACCTGGATTAGTGGAGAATGAGAGGTAAAGCTGGGTATCATCAGCGTATTGATGATTCCGCAGCCCACACCTCCTGATGACCTCTCCCAGCGGTTTCATATAGATGTTAAATAGCAGAGGGGATAGAATGGAGCCCTGTGGTACCCCATGGCATAGCTGCCATGACGTAGAGACATGGTCCCCCAGCACTACCTTCTGGAATCGACCGTCGAGATAGGAGCGGAACCACTGCAAAGCAGTGCCTCCAACCCCCAATCCCGCAAGTCTATCCAGAAGGATACCATGGTCAGTCTCGCCTCATAAAGCATCCCCTGCAAACTGGCCACCAACCTTGTGGCCCTTCGCTGCACTGACTCCAACCTGGCTATACCCTTCCTGTAATGAGGGGCCCAGAACTGAGCACAATACTCCAGTTGCGGGCACACCAGAGTCGTGTAGAGTGGTAGTAATACCTCTCTTGATCTAGAAGCCACACTTCTGGCTAGGCAACCAAGGGTGGCGTTCGCCCTCTTGGCCATCGCATCACATGGCTGGCTCATGTTCAGCCTGCAGGCGGCCAGCACCCCGAGGTCCCTTTCACAAGTGCTGCCCTCCAGGCACTTGTCCCCTCGCCTGTACTTATTTTATCTATCTATCTATCTATCTATCTATCTATCTATCTATCTATCTATCTATTTGTATCCTGCCTTTTTCCTACAAAGGGCTCAAGGCAGCTTACATCATTCTCCTCCTCCAACTTATCCCCACAACAACAACCCTGTGAGGTAGGCTGGGCTGAGGGTCTGTGACTGACCCAAAGTCACCCAGTTGGATCCATGGCTGAGCGGGGACTAGAACCCAGATAGTCTGAGTCCCAGTCCCAGGCTCTTCACCATTGCACCACACTGGCTCTCTTATGACACCGATTCCTATGCCCCAAGTGCAAGACCTTGAACGCCATCCTGTTGTCTCCTGCCCACTTCCATAGTCTGTCCAGATCCTTTTGGATCTGGAGTACCTGCTCCTCAGTTGTAGCCAATGCCCCAGTGTTAGTATTGTCTGCGAATTTGATCAGCAGACTGTTCACCCCTTCTTCCATGCCATTGATGAAAAGATTAAACAGGATCGGCCCCAGGACAGAGCCCTGGGGGACCCCGCTTGTCACTGGCCGCCATCCCGATGATTCCCCACTAATGGTTACCCTCTGCTTTCGGTCAGTCAACCATGCCCTAATCCACTGGACAGTGCTTTGGTGTATCCCAAAACTCCTCAGTTTCTCCACCAGGATATCATGGGGCACTTTGCCAAAGGCCTTGCTGAAATCCAGGTAAACCACAAACACTGCATCCCCTCCATCTAGCCACCATGAAACCTTGTCATAGAATTCCACAAGGTTTGTCTGGCAGGACCTGTTTTTGCGGAAGCTGTGTTGTGTGGCTGTCAGCCTCCCTCCCCTATCTAGCATCACTAGATGGCTCTCTATTATGAGCCTTTCCATTGTTTTTCCTACAATGGACTGTAAGGCTAACTGGTCTGTAATTCCCCATGTCCCTTCTACTACCCTTTTTGAAAATCGGGACCACTGATGCCACCCTCCAGTCCTCTGGAACTTCACCCGTTCTCCACGAGGTCTCAAAAATGGAGGCCAGCGGGCGTGAGAGAACCCCTGCCAGTTCTCTAAGTCCTCTCGGGTGTAACCCGTCAGGGCCTGGCGCCTTTGTAATGTCCAATGCCCAGAGGAGCCTCTCAAAAGTCATAGAAATGGGTCCCGTATTTCTTCTGTTACTTTAGACTAACCTAAATATGCACATTCTTGCCTATATAAACTTTGAACATGTACACCCGCGGCATTGCTCTGCTCACGCTGCATAGGCTCCACAACCCGCCAACATCTTCGACCGGCATGCGTCTCTGGTGCTGAACACAACGCCACTCCCGATGGGGGCTCGCATGATTTCATTATTGTTTGTTCAATGTATGAGCCACCCCGGAGCTGAAGATCTTGGGGTGACATGGCCATTTATTCTAGGCATTTTACGATTGCGCCTTTCTTGATGTTTTAAACCCTTTTTGCTCGTGAACAGATACAGCTGCAACCTTTCTGCCTGGTCACCGGTTTGGATTCAGCAGGGGCTGCCGACCTGGCGGACGTGCCAGCGCCGCTTTCCCTGTGCTGTTAATTCCCGCCATCCTGGATGGGGACTGGCTGCAGTGGTGAAGAGGGAAGGGGTGTGCAGACAGTCCAGCCCTGAGCACCTGGGCGAGGCCGGCAGTTACAGGTGAGTTAGGAGCCAGGGGTGCTGCAGGAGCTGGCCTCGCCTCCCCCTGCGGCCTGCGCAGGCAGCGTGGCGCTCTCCCCAGGTGGGTCGGTCTTCCCGCTGCTCTCACACCACACCTGCACTGGACTCGCACACCTGAGACAGCCAGAGACGCCGGAGGCATCGTGGGGCGCCACAGACCAGTCACCCTCCACAGGGTGGGGCGTGGGGCTGAGAAGAACGAGCAAGGAGGGCCAGCGGCTTCCCCGCACCAAGCTCCACAGGGCAGCTCCGAATACGGGCCCCCTGGGCAGCAGGGACGAGGAGGCAGGGCCCATGTGGCCTTGTCCACTGCCCGCTTGCCCATTACGGGTGAGAGAGAAGCGGACAAGGAGAGGTGGCCAGGTAATAACAGGAATACGAGCCTTGTCTTCTCCAGTGAAACAATCGATCCATCTTCCCAGGCCTCCTGCCTCAGAAAATAATGCAGATGTGATTCTTCGGAGCCAGGCAGATCAACATGAAGAAACGAGGTGCTGGGCGAAGCGGCACCCGGGGAAGCACATGCCTGGCATGGGGAGCCAACCTTCCCCACTGCTGGCGCGGAGTGGGTGCCCCCCGCCCCTCCCAGCCCATCCGCTAGGCCCACCCAGGCTGCAGCCCCGGGGCCTGTGACCTTGGTTCACCCACCTTGCTCCCAAGCCACTCCCATTTGACCCTGGTGCGAGGGTGGAGAAGCCCCGGGCACGAGGAGAGTTGTGCAGCACAGCCTGCTGGGTGGCTGAGAATGGGAATAGAAACAGAGAAACAGAGCGAGTCAGAAGGGGCCTCCCGGGCCATCTAGTCTGACCTCCGGCACCAGCCGGCTGCGTTCACGACATGCCCACCATGTGCACGTCCAGCCTGTCCTTGAACACCCGCACCGATGGGGCCTCAGCCACCTCCCGGGGAAGCCCTGCTGTGGGCCACTGATTTGCTGGACTTGAAAGCCGCCCCGTAAGTTCTCTGCACCTAAGAGAGGCATGGCATCACCTGGATCAGCGCATTAAAGATAAGGCAGGCATTTTACCAGCGGGAAAATCAGAGGACAGGGATCTAAACGTGCTCAGAAGGAAAAAGGCCTCAGGCACGAGGTGGGTCTCTCGGCAGGATGCTCCGGAAGTGGGATGCTGCCCTTGGGAAGAGGGTCTGCGCTGGAGCTGCCTGCCTGACTTCCTTCGGAGCACTCCAGAAATCACGCTGTTGAATGCAGTAACTATTTCTCAGTGTGTGTCTTTGCACAAAATCAGTACACATGCATTTTGTGGGGATCGTTGTCTCCTTCTGTCCTCATTGCTGGTGATGCATCTCCTCTCTTTCACAAATGCGACCTAGTCCTGGAGCCCCAGAGCAGTGGCACGAGCCCCAGAGGCGTGGCTGCCGCGGACCCCAGCTCCACGTCTCACCCGTTCTTGGGCCTCTGCCTGCATTTCGGGCTCCCTCCCGTCCTCTCTGGCTCTCATGCCAACGCCTGGCGAATCCCTCTCAGCCATCGCCTACAATTAAATTCCCCTGCTGTTCCGCCCCCCCTCCCCCAAATGTGCTAAGAAGTTCTGTGCGTGACCCATTTCTGAGAGGAAGGCAGCGAATGACAAAGGGCGCCTGTGCACTTGGCAGGAAGAGATGCCACCCTTTCCATTACCACCCTGATCTACCGAAAAGCTAATTAAAACCCAACACGTCTTGTCTTCCAACCAAGTTCTATTATGAAGATCCTTGTTAAGACTCTGGGTCAGTAATTAAATATGGGAGTTAATTCTCTAATTACCCCCTCTTTCTAGGAAATGAGAGGTCAGAATTAAAACTCTGGAGTGGGAAACACTGCCTCCCCCAACACAATCGCACACTCCTCTGCATGTGCAGTCCCCGGGCAGGCACCCGAAGGGCGTGAGGCGCCTGCGCGCACTGCACGCGGCCCGGCATGGACTCTGGGCGAGGTGGGAACGGCCACTGCAGGCGGGAACTGGTCTGTGTCGCCTTCCCGGCAGCCGCAGTCTTGGCAAGGGCGGAGGCCGGGCATCCTCTGTTCTTCACGGAGCTGCCTGGTTTTCATCCAGGGGTGCCTCAAGGCAGGGTGGGCTGCAGAAGGGCCCGGATGCAGCCGGGTTGCCCCACCACATGTGGGGAGGGAGAAGGGCGGCTGCTCTGGGCACTTGTTCCCAAGGAGAGCTGGCTGGCTTCAGAGGACTGAGGCTCAGAATGTGAAGCGGAACCAGGGAGCCCGGGGGTGTGGGCCGTGCCAGGACACAGAGAGGAAGGAAGCGGAGGCACAGATCTCGAGGCCAGGCTCCCAGGCAAGCGGGCAGCCCTCAGAATAACATGGGCACACAGCTGGCAGGAGGGGGCCAGGGTGGGGCAGTTTCCCAGACACCAGCCCATCGGCCCTGCCTGTGGCCAAGGAGGCGGCATCAGCGCAGGAGGGCGGCCCAGTTAGAGGACTGGCACCCGGAGGGGAGAGGGGAGGGGGGAGGCGTGCTCACTTCCAGAGGCCTTCCCCGAAGGGCTGAGGCATTCCTGGGGGCAATGACAAGATCGAGATCAACAACCCGCCCCGTGCGTCTCCGGGATCCATTCTGGGTGATTTGTGCTTTTGGGTCCGCAAAGAAGGCCTCGCGTGGCCTGTGGCTTTTAAATGTGTGAAGGAGGAAGCACAGCTCCTGACTCTATGCCTCAGAGCGAGTGCCACAGCCCACACCGCCATCTTGCGTGGCCCCGCCTGCGTGCAGTCCTTTGGGTCAGGTCTGAAGCCTGGGGGTGGGGAGAGAGGAGCAGAGAGGCGTCTGAAGGCTGGCGCGGCATGGCGCCCACATGGCTCCAGGGGGGCTCAGAGGGCCCCTGAAGCAAGCCCAGGCCGGGCCCCCCAGAGCCAGCCGGAAACGGTGCCAAGAGGCACGGGTGGGCGCAGTGTGCCGCTGCGGTCCCGGAGAGTCTCTTCCGCAGCCACCAGCTCCGGCTCAGGCCAACCCTTGCTCCCCGGCCCTTGTCCAAAAGGAGTTGCGCCCAGACCTCCAGGCCCCTCTGCCGGGGAAGGCACTCGGGTCAGAGTCTGTCCGAAAGCACCCTGCCCGGGATTCACCCCAGGTCGTGTCTGAGGGGGGCAGGAGGGGAGCCCCCCGGCCACGGTTTCCAGGATCCGGATCCAGCCTGAGCAGCATGGACCCCTGGCCACCAAGGAAGCGGAGTGAGATGCGGGTTCTCGTGTGGGGCGTGCATCTCCCGCAGGGGCTTTGTCCCCCTCCTTGACCCTGTGGCTCGCAGTCTCTGACAAAAACTCCCCCACAGGGCCGGCATTTCCGAGGCTAGAAGCAGCAGCCTTGTCATGTTAATGACATCACTGTCTCCATGGCAACAGCAGGGCTTCATAAAAGGGGAGGCTGGGAGGAAGGGGGCAGGAAAAGCCTAAAAACAGGGCAGGGACCGAAGCAAAGCGTTGGCACCGAGGGAGCATCCCGGGCATTGAGCAGTCGGGCCGGCTCTGCGCATCCCTTTGGCCAAGTGGCCTTCTCCAGGCGGGGGCCACCGCACCCTCAGAGACCGTCTGTGCGCGAGTGGGGAGACCTCCGGGGCCCAGCAGCCACCCCAGGGCGAAGCAGCGCACCCCGTTGCGCGATCGGCCCGCAGGAAGGCAGCACAGGGAGGGCGACCCCATGGCGGAGCCGGCTGCCAGGAGGCCCGGCTCCTGCGCCTCTCCCTCCTCTTCTGCAGGTGCAGCCATTCCTCCCGCCGACCATCCCGCGCGGGTGGCCCTGCCAGGGTCTCGCCTTCCGGCAGCGCTGCTCTCGGCTTCTCTGCCACCCTCCGCCCCACGCACCCCACTGCGGTGGGCACCCAGAGGTGGGGTGACTACATGGCCCATCACTTCCCAAAGCGAGCAAGAGGTTTCTCAGCTAGCCCTCTGCCCGGCTGAGTCACAGTGAGCATTTCAAACACCGCTCACATATTCAGCACGTGCTGCTGGCTTGCGTGCTAGAGGCCCGAGACCGCGATCCGCCGGGGGCAGCCCCTCACGCCCCCCACCTGGACTGCGGGACGGCCTCTCGCGCTGCCCTGAGGGGCGCCTCTGCCTTCCACATCCACGCCGGCAACGCCAATCCTCCCGTCGGCGCGTTCAGGTACCTTTCCGAATTCGGCAATGGTGCTGTCAAGACTGCGGGCGGATCGCAAGGGCAGAGCGCCCTTTGCCCCCCGCATCGCGGGGCGGAGGAGCTGGCCTGCCCCCCGGCCTTCGGCTCCGGCCATGCCTCTGGCAGCCGAGCTCTCCGGCGGTCGGCTGAGGGGCAATGCAGGGCTGGAGGGCCAGCGGCTCTGGGGTGGGAGGCACATCTCGGACCCCTCCCCAGCTGAGATGGCACCTCTGTGGAAGGTGCTTCCTGCAGGCCGCTGGGATCCGAGGATTTACCAAGCAGTCCGGCCCGTCTCCAGAATGCCCCGCACACACCGTCCGGTCGCCCACCTGCCCCGGAGCACGCGTTCCACGAGCGAGCCGCACCTCCTCCGTGCCACCCACGGCCGCCTCCAGGAATGCCCGTGCAGGGAAGGCCCCCTCCGCTAGTGGGGAGGGTCCCAAAGGGGTCGCCCCGACCCAAGGCGACAGCGCGTAGCTGGGGACCCAGGAGCCCCCGGCCCCGGCCTGGTCATGCAGCTCATTGGGAGACTTTGCCCAGACAGTCACTTGCAGCCTGGCCTACCTCAGAGGGCTGTTGCTGTGGAAGTAAAACTGCAACGGAAGTTGCCTGTGGCCCCCCATAGAGGAAAAGAGTGAACCATAACAAAGGTTAGCCATGCCGTGAGCCCGACTCTCCCCTTCCTGCCTGTGGCTGCAGACCACCCGTTGCTTTGCAAAGCTGCGCTTCGTGAACCCTTCTGCTAGCGGGTTGGAAGCGCAGCCGCTGCTCTCGCCGAGAAAGATAGCCTCTCCTTTCAGTACCTCTGGGGGCTCCCCTGCAGCTCCCACAGGCGAAGGGCCGGCCAGCCAGCCAGCCAGCCCGCCCTGCCCTCGGACGTGGTTGCTCATGTCTTCCGACGCCCCGTCGGGGGGTTGGGCTGGGAGAGGCAGCGGCTCTCCCGCCTCATCTTCTCTGTCCCCTCCTGTCCCCGCACAGTTTGAGCCTCTCTGCCCCCGGCCCCACTGCTCCTCCTGGGTCTGGGTCCCCCCCCCACAGGCTGCCGCCCACACTCCGGCCCGGCCCGTTGCCGGGGGGCTTCGGCTCACTGTGGAGGAGGCTGCCGCCGCTTCCAGAACATGGCTCCTTGCCATGCCCCCCGCCTCTTCCTCGCTGGTCCATGCACGGAGGCCAGGCGGCTGGAGTGGTCCTGAAGTTGCCACTCTTTCCGGGGGGCTCCATGGTGGTTGCATACAAGGCCCACGGAAAGCGGGATCAGCCGACACAACAGGCCACAGTGGTGCAGACACCATAGAACAAAGCCTTGCTTCTTATCTTGGTTTCTGAAGGCCAAGCTCACCATGGGGAAACAACCTGACTGGGTTCACAGAACAAGACAGGCAACAGTGTTTAAAAAACTGGCTGGCTTGTCTGAACCCAGCAGGTCTTTCTAAACTGGAATCTCTGCAGTTGCACTGGCACGGGCAACACACCTGCCAGCCAGTGTCCTCCTTGGCCCCCCATTTGGGGATGTGCATGAACTGTCCTGCCTCTCCGCTAATCCATTCTGTCCCGCATGAGCAAGAACGTCCCGGCATTACTGGGAGGAAAGCCACTTCCCACACAGGCCACCTTCTCTTTCCTCCCACGAGGAAAATAATGGCGGACAAATTGCACTGTTCCCCATGTTCGCATCACAACTCGCTGGGAACTCAATAAAGCCCATTTTATCGGGCTGGAGAATTGGATTCATCCCGCCTGGAGAGCACTTGCAAAGACGATTCCCAGGGGGCATGTGATATTGTGGCAGGCAGCCCCTGCTTCTGGAACGTTCTTCCAGACAGGCACACTCCCTCCTGAGAGGCAGGCAGGCAGGCAGGCAGGCAGGCAGGCAGGCACAGAAGGGCTCCCAGGCCTCCCAAAGGGCCCGGCTGCAGAGCTGCGAGGCTTTCCACATCACCCCTGCTCCCTCCAGGCCTGGAACCCTTTTCCGCTCAGGCACATCTGCCACCTGCCCAGCTCTTAACAGCAAAGGCGACCAGGCTGGGGGGGAGGCTGGCAGCTGCAAGGCAGGCTTGTCACGCACGGCCGGTACAGGGCTCCGTCCGCTGGGGAGGCCTCCACTCCCTCTGCCCGGAGTGCCCCAGCCCCTCTAGGATGGAGTCAAGGGCGGATTGCACGGGATAGTGGATTTCCCCAGGATTTCCTCGGGCATTCCCTCCTGCTTGAACAGCCTCCCCTGGAGCTTGACGGCCGCAGGGGGCTGAGCGGGCTCCTGGCCACATCTGCCACGGCAGGGGTGCCCGGAGGGCTGGGAGGGAAGACGATGGAGGCGGCAGCGAGAGCCACCAGGGTGGACCCGGCACGTCCACACGAGACACACCGTGCTGTTGAGAGCTCGCCACCACATGGGAGCCCAGCCGCTGTGCCGAAGGAGCTGACCCAGCCGTACCAAGCAGTTCTGTTTCCCGCTTCTTGGCCAAACATGTTTTCTTCCTTTGGTGTTCAAATTATTGGGTGAGCTCTGATTTCCTTTGAAAGGGAGCTGTCGGCCTTTCATGTCAGCCGCCCTCTCTGCTTGCGCTATCAGTGCTCCAGGGGTTTTGGCGCCTGTGTGCAAAAGGGCATCGAAAGACTTGCCCTGCACTTCGGCCGGAGCGCCTTTGCAGGGAAGGCCCTCCTGAGAGTTTGGGCAGTTCATGCACTTTGGTGGGGGGAAGCCTGGTGTGGCAAAGGACACGGACTGCAGAAGGACCCTCGGCCCATCCTGTTTCTAGGCTGCTTCTTGTGAGAGCAGCTCATGGCCCCGGCTACCCACAGAACTCTTGCAAAGGGTGGGCGAAAGCCCACGATGCTCCGAGCAGGCCGCAAATATGCTCCAGTGGGCAGACAACAGGCAGGTGCTCCACCCAAGGCATCATGGGCAGCCCCGTCTGGGGAGAAGGCCTGGCAAAGGGAGGGGCGCCTGTGGCCCCGCAGGCAGCTCCTCACCGCGTCTGGCAGAACGAAACCAGGGCACATGCTTCGGCAGCGTGGGAACGGGGCTGCGGAACGTCAGGAGAGCGGAGGTAGCCGCAACCCCACTCTTCGAGGAGGACCCATGCCAGCAGGAAGGACAAACCGCAGAAAGGCTCCAGTAGGTTGAGTTCCCACGGCAACGCTTTTAAGATGCCCTGTGGTCTCCTGGTCCCTCTGGGATTTCCCCTAAGGTGTCAGGGAAGGTCCAGCGGGAGGCGGGGACAGAAACACCCCGGAGCTGCGCAGGGAGCGAGAGGGGCAGGCGGCTTTATGCACGACCCGCCAAGGGCCAGTCCAGTGGAGATGCGGACCCACAGCCGGAAAGGGGGGCAGCCTGGCTACTCTCTCCTCTGTGGCATGGATGGGCACGAGGTGGGGGTGAAGACGGACAGATATATTGGGTCGCCTGGAAGATGAAATCTGGAGGGAATTGTTTGCAGAGCCGTGGCAGGAAGAGGGTGAGCCAGTGGGGGCCGCCTCTGAACAGGGCTGGCTTGCGGGGCTGCCCCTTGGCACGCCCTCGGGCTGCCCAGGCAGCGGATGGGGCTGCAGCCGGAGTGCATGTTGGAGCAAGCAAAAAGTGCTCCAGTCCTCGAGAGCCTGGGAAGTCCAAGCCCAGGCTGCTGTTGCTGCCAACCACGTCCTCCGCGTTCCCTCCCGTCTCCTCCTTTGCATTCCCAAGCAGTACAGAGCTCAGAGAGGAACCTTTCTACAAGAAGAAAGAACATAAAAACTGTGTGGGACCTTTAGGGAGACTAGTTTATTTGCACACATGCAAGCTGACAATGGGAAAGTGGGCATGTTTTGTAAACTACAAACCATATGCAAGTTAAGCCTATGGCCTCTTGTTGGGTTGTGGATTGTGAACGCTTAACAAGCCCTGGTTTGCTGGTGTAGTTGGGTTCATACAATACAGCAAGCCATGTTTCCGTGACAACCCTCACTCAGCCCTGAGTATGTGAACCCAGTTAATGGCTAGTGTGTGTCCAACAGTCTCTGGACAGAGAAGCCAGGGGAAGGCCAGTGGGGGGCGGCTTTAGGCTTGGCCTAGAGGGGCAGACTGTGGGATGGTACAGTGCTCTGGAGAAGGGGGCAGTGGATGATGGGAGGCACGTGCTCCTGTCAGGTCGGGAAGCCTAGAAGCACTCCTTCCACTTTTAAAAGGAAACTTAAATGCATCCTTCAATTAATCCTCAAGATTAATGCTCCTTCTAGCCTCAGGAGCTGTCCTCAGCCAAAAGAATGTGCCGAGCACGCTCTCCCCACAAAAAGCCCTCCCTCTGGGCCAGGAGCTGCATGCTAGAGTAGCCGGTGTTGTCTTGCATTTCGTAGTGAAGCACCAGCAAGGCCACGGGCTCCAGGCCCCCAAATGCGCTTGGAGTGCCAGATATGAGCACCAGGCAACGCCCAGAGAACAGCCACCTTCCTGGTAGCTGCAGCCCCACTGCTCCCTGGGGCCGGGAGTCCTCCCACAGCGGGGTCTCCTGGCGAGCACCAGCGTGCGCGGAGGGGCCCTCCAACCCGGGGGGCACCAACGAGGGCGGCAAGCTGAAGCCAGAAGAGCAGCTCGCGCCCGCGGGGTCCCTCTCCCCACTGATGCTGAGCTGGGCGCCATGCACCCCCTCCTGGACGGCTTGCCCCGCCTGCAAGGCCTCCTCCAGCGGGACGGCCTGACCAGGGCTGGGGCGCGCGGCGGACCCGCACGCCCGGAGAGCCACGGAGAGCCGGCGCGCGGGTCCGGCCCGTCGGGGCTGCAGGCCCCCGCCCCGCTCCGGGGGGGAAGCGTGCCAGGCCGGGCGTGCCGCGGGCCAAGCGGGGCCCGCTCGTGAGGCCGCGCCCGCGGGAAGGACGCGCCGCCAGGGCCGATCGCCGGCCCGCTCTGCGCGCCCCGCCCCGCCAGGGGGGCAGCAGCACCTGGCAGCGGCGGGACCCGGGGGCGGGAGGGCCGCCTGGGGAGCCGCGAGCTGCACGGGGAGCCCTCGGCCTTCGCGGAGGCGGAGCCCCTGGACGGCGGCCCAGCCCACGCCGCGGGCGCGCGCCCGGAGGGGCGCCTGCCCCCTCCCCGGGAAGGCGGGCCCGGTCCCCTGATGCGCGGGCAGAGCGGCAGAACGGGGCGCAGGCCGGCCTTTCCACCGCAGCGCCGGGCGGGCCCACGCGCGCTCCCCCCGCCCGGAAGCCCCGGCAGGGCGGTCTCCCGGGCCCCGCGACGCAGCCACGCAGCCTCCTCCGGCTCCGCCTTGCTTCACCCCGGGGGATCCAGCGAGAGGGGCTCGCCACGGACGGCTCCGGGAAAGCAGCGGGCGCGTCCTTGCCGGGGACTTTCTCGGGCGCCCCCGGAAGGAGCCGCAATAAATAGGGGGCCAGCGGCGGAATCCAGGGGCAGGGCGGGCAGGGCGGCGGCGCAGCGCCCGGTTTCCGCGGCGCCTCCTCGGGTGCGCTTATTTCAGGAAGATGCGAGTTTTCTTGTCCCCGATCAGGAACCTGCAGCGATAAAGGCAGGCGCGGTGAGACAACGCTCCCGGGGCCCTGCCCTGCGCCCCGCTAGCTGGCCGCCCCTTCATGGGGTCGCCCGGCTGTGCGTCTCGGCGGCCCACAACGCTGCCGTGGCCAGGGTGGGGCGGGGCAATGGCGCGAACGCGCCTTCCCGGCCTGGTGTTTTGGACAACTGCCAGCCATCCTTGGCCGTTTCTGGGGCTGATGGGACTTGCGGTCCAAAAGAACTGAGGGGTGCCAGAACAGGGGAGGCTGGAGGCCTCTGCCGTCGCACTCCCTGGCACACCACCTGTGGAAGCACGGACAAGGGCAGCGCAGAGGGTGGCAGACAGGCTGCCTGTCTGGCCACTGGCCTTTGCTCGGCATTCCTGGCACGAGCAGAGAAGCCTCCCGGCACTCAGGCACCTCGGGAGGGCTTTCAGCGGGTGCTCAGCGCCAGCCAGCCCCAGCCTGCCCACACCGAACCGCTCCGCCTCCCCTCCGTCGCCCAGCGCCCCCGGCCCCCCGAGGGAGAAGCGCCCCCCTCCCGCTCCACACTGCCCTGTTGCTGCTTCTCTGGTGACGTAGGGAGGCAGCTGGGGGGCGGACTAGACCATCTGGGGCGATCCAGCAACTGGGGGGAGGTGGCAGGTCAGGGCAGGTGAGGCCAGAGGTGCTCGGTCTACGCTCCCCCTCCAGCTGGAGGCCTGAGAGTCCTAGGCCAGCTTGCCACCCCACTCTCTGCACCTGCTAGCAAGGTGCCTCCAAGGAAAAGGGGGAACCGCAGCCCCAGAGCCAGAGCCCAGTCCGTCCATCTCCATGCGGCCAGCCCGACACCAGTGCGACTGGGAGGTTCTGCATGGGGATGCTTGGGCCCGAGCCAGGGACTGCCCCATGCAAAGCAGGGGCTCCAGCCGCCCCCTGCAAGCAGGCCCCCCAGCAACGGGACAGGGAGGAGCTGTGGACCCCTCAGGGCCGAGAGCCACCAGGAGGACTGGCCCTGCTGGACTGGCGCAGTGGCCACACTGGCCGGCCTCCTCCTCTCGGCAGCAGCCTGCCGGGCGCCTCCAGGAATGCCCCAGGCGCCAGCAGCACAGGCAGCTGGCTCGGCCCGGCCCGGCCCGCCGAAGACCCACGGTTGCACCTCAGCCAGACGAGCTCTTCACCCTCCTCCTGCCCTCGCCCAGGGAAGAGGTCCAGCCCACATACCTTATCAGTGCACTGACCAGGAGCCCGCCACATATGGGCCCGACCCAGTACACCCAGTGGTAGTCCCAGTAGTCCGCAACCACGGCAGGGCCAAAGGCTCTGGCGGGGTTCATGCAGGCCCCCGAGATCGCGCCCCTGAATGGTGCGAAGGAAGGGCAGGAGGTCAGGGCCGAAGCACCAGGGGCCTCCCCCTCCCACACACTGGCTCCACGCCCATTCACAAGACCCCTCTTCCGAGAGGAAGGCCAGCAGCTGCGTTGGTCAGCCTCCAGCAGGAGGGACCTCCCTCCACATACGCAGACCCCCACTGGGCTTTTCCAAGGCCTTGGAACCATTTCCAGCAAAAATGTAAGAATGGTCGCCTCCCAGGGACACATCCCAAAGTCTTTGCTGTTCTGCCCATTTTGCCCCATCAAAGCCTTTGCCAAAAGATCTCTGCACACGGCCCCAAACCGGGGCCGAGATGGCGGCTTCCGTCAAGCGAGACCACAGACCAGCGCTTCCGATGCAGCTGGCAATCATCTTTCCTTGCCTCGCCTGAATGGCAGAGATCTTTTTTTCACTGGAAGAGGTTATACCCCAAGGGGCTCCTCATGTGTCAGAATGCTGGACCAGAACCTACCACCCACAAGGCCTGCTCTGAAGTGCAACACGCAGGCAAGATCAAAGGGAGCAGCGCTGCAGCCCCCGTTCACTGTGCTGGCCCGCAGTGGCCGCGCGTCTGGACGGGGAGCATTTAACGAGTGCGAGCCGAGCCAGCCTCATTCCCCCTCTCCTTCCAGCCTCAGGAAAGCTGCCCGGCGCCCAGCGACTCACCCTGCGAGGATGTCCGCCGCCACAGTAAAGCCAATGCAGAAGGGGGCCAGAGGGCTTCTGGTCTTCTCGTTGATTGCCCCCATGCAGACGGCCATGACCAGAAACATCGTCATCAGGATCTCGCCCACCACCGCCGCGAGCAGCTGGTCGTCTGACTTGATGGTGGTGAAGGCGGCCCCTGTGGTGTTTCGGTACATCTCCTGGGCTGACACCACCTGCAGCAGAGGAGTTCCAAGCCTCACCGCACACGCACCCTGTCCTGGGACCCACGGGCACCCGCGGGCATTCTGCGCTTCCCCCGTGCTCCGGCCCCAGCGTGCGGGCGAGCCCCCACTCGGGATCGCTCATCTGCTCCGCGGCAGCAGCAGGGAGAGCTGGGCCGGGGCTGCTCAGGGAGGGCACAGGCCTCCGTGGCGCTTCCCGGCCACCACGCAAGGGAGGCTGCTCTGCAGAGGTGGCTGGCATGGCCCAAGCAGAGGCTGCCCGAGGCGCCCGGAGTCCCTGGGGCCAGCGCTACGGCCGGAGGGGGACGCTCGAGGAGAGGCGTGCGGAAGTCCCGGCCTCCTCGGACCTTCGGTCAAGGGTGCACAGGGCGGCCGCAGAGCACGCGGCGAGTGCAGAAGGTCCCAAGTCCAGCTCTCGGCACCTCCAGCAAGAAAAGAAATGGGCAGGAGGAGGTGGAAGCAACTGTTCCTGCCTAGAGTGCTGCTGCCAAGCAGGACACAACGGAGCGGGTGAGATGAAAAAGGCATTGCGTCTGGTTTGAGGCATCCTCTTGAGGGCACGTCCCTGGACAACATCCAGCACTCCTGCCGAGTCTCGCCCGTGCTGCCAGCGCTGCAGCAACAGCAGGCCCACGGCTCGTGCAGTGGCAGCTCAGCACGTCCAGGCCAGCCTGGAGCCGGTGGCGCAAGTGCTCGCACCTGGGGGAGGCAGGCCTGTGGGGCTCCCGCGATTAGCACGGCCAGCGTGCCTGCTTCCACAAATGCGCCTCCTCTTTCCAGGGCTCTCACAGAAGCCCCGGTTTTCCCTCGGGCAAGTGCTGCGTCCTCCCATGATGTAACCGGCAGGATTGGCAGTTTGTGGAAGGGACCCACTGGCGGGGAAAGAACTGCTGAAGGCAAAAGCACCCTCCAGATCCAACCCTCTTTGCCGCCACGGATCAAATTCAGCAGGCAGTGCTTTCCTGCCACAGGCAGTTCTCTCCAGCTGCACCTTCAGCATGGAGAGACCGGGAAAATCTGCAGAGAAATGGCTCCCTCCCACCCAGGGGAACCTGCCTCCCGCATTTGGTTGGCCGTCAGAGACGTGGCCACCACAGTGCATTCGGGTCATTATGGGGCGAGCAAAGGGTGCCTTTTCCTGCAGGCAGGGGAACACTCCTGCCCTCTGCTTCAGCTCCTGCTCGCTTCAGCGGGCCTTGCACGGGAGAGCTCCCTGGGAACCTGCACTTCCCGGCACACATGGCTCCACCTGCACACGGTGGGCATGTCATGAGCGGAGGCAGCTGGAGCCGGGGGTCAGGCTAGATGGCCCGGGAGGACCCTTCCGACTCGCCCTGGCTCCACGTTTCTGTGCCCAGCATTTGGTCCTGCCTCCACGCATGGGCGTGAGGGACCCTCCCTCCATTCCTCCTTTCCCCTGCTTTCCGATTGCAGTCTGTACCTTGGCAAACCCTGCCCCAATCAGTCCTCCACACAGCTGTGAGATCCAGTAAGGAATGACCAGCACCATGTTCAGCCCGCCAACGAGCCACGCTCCGAGGGACACGGCAGGGTTGTAATGGCCTCCGCTGAAAGCAAATGGCAAGAAGGAGAAGCCGTGAGTGGGAGCGGCAGCAGGATGCTGCTGGGGCGGAGCGATCCCCACGTTGCCTGGGGCCATCTCCTGGGTGGTCTGAACTTGGGCAGTGTGTCTCCTCCACAGGGCTGGCAGCCCCCCCCCCCCCGAACTCCCTGTCTCTGGGGAGCGTCCCTGTGAATGCCCTGAACTGAAGGCCAGGCCCGAGTTCCCCCGGAGGTGCCCATCCGTGGATTTCGGAAGGAGGCGGCTCTGTGACTCTGAAAGGCAAGACTGCGCCAGCAGCCGCCTACGTTGCTGCAAAAGGAGTTAAAAGGGGGAGTCGATTTTTCCTCGAGGCTCCACTTTGCCTACTTTGTGCACAGAGACCCTTTTCTGCAGAATGAAGCTGTTCCTGCCTCACACCCCTAGAGTGCTTAATGGGCTTTGCACATGCCAGGACCGAGCCCCCCGTTCGTGGGTAACAGTCTTGGATGCCTCGCCTCGCCTCGCCTTTGTGGGCAGCAGAACTGAGCGAGGCGAGCGAGTGGGCGTCGCTTAGATCAAATGAAGCGGAGCTGCCCTGGAAGCAACACTGACAAACCTGAGGCTGTCCTCCTTGGGGCACGTGGTGGGAAGGCCAGACTCCCTGGAGAAGAGGGCACTGCTAGGGAAAGTCCAAGGGGGGAGAAGAAGGGGTGGGGGAGGCCAGCAGCGAGATGGATCAGTCCATAAAGGAAGCCGCAGCCTTGAGGTGGCAAGAGCTGAGCAGGGCTGCCCGGGATGGGCGCTTTGCGAGACGCCCGTTCCTGGGGGCTCCTCGAGGCAGAGGCAACTCAGTGGCGTGCGTGGGCAGCGTTCTGCCCCAGGAAGCGAGCAGGAGCTCCGTCAGGATGGCGGGATTTCGCTGCACGCGTGTTTGTGCTGTTTGGCAGGTGACTTAGGAAAGCACTTGGAAGCCGCTCTCCATCCCGTTTGCCTGGGAGCTCACATGCCTCTCTTATCTAAGCTGACAGAAGACCAACTGTGCAGCTTCAGCACAAGGGGATCGAGAATGATCTCCAGGCTGCAGAGGGCAGCACGAAAGGTTGACCAGGAGCTGATCGGAAGCATGTGTACACTGCTGATCCAGGGAAATGAGGCTGAGGGCAAATTCCACCTGCTCCAAGGAGTCTGTTGAGACATACACACCCAGGGCAAGTTCCCGTCCTGCTGGGAGACAGGGCAGCAGTTAAGCTCAAAGTTCTGCCAGGCGGCTTGGAACATGCGCTCCTCGAGCTCCGCATGCCTTCCCCAGCCTGAGGAGAGGAAGGGCCACCCAGAGGAGGTCCTGGGCTCCCACTGGCCTGGCCCGGCCCGGCCCTGGGCTGCCTTCCAGGGATCCCAGCTCCATTCGCCAGCAACTGGTTGAGGGCCCCCGAGGGCCTGGATTTGGCTGTAAGGACAGCCTGAGCCCTGGCAGTGCTAAGTGCTGCCTGGACACGGGGTGGGGAGGGAGAGGCCGGGGCCCCCAGCAAGGACACCGCCCCCCCCCCCCCCACGGGCAGCCTTGGCCTCCGCCTCCAGTTCTGGAGAGCTTCCTGCTCAAAGCTTGGCCAGGCTCCCCCTGGGAGGGGGCTGCCTGCTCAGGCATCTGGGCCCGGCGGCCAGTCCCCCCGCCCCCACTCACCTGATATTCCCCAGGACAGCGATGGTGAGCCCCAGCGCCAGTCCGTGCGCCAGGGCCGGCTGCAGCCTGCCCGTGCCCTCCGTGTTCTCGATGACGGACGTGCAGCCGATGAAGATGAAGAACGCCGAGCCCACCAGCTCCCCGAGACAGGGCTGGAGGTACTGTTCAAACCAGTGTGGCTTGCGGGGGCTGCAGGGCCCGTCCAGCTCGGCCTCCTTGATAGACATCTGCCCAAATTCCACGTCGGACATGCCTGAGCAGCCCTGCGGGCGAGAGGCGAGTCTTGGTGGCCAGCCAGCGCCGTGCAGTGTCTGCCAGAGCGGGGTGGCCCAGGAATGCGACCGTGGAGCCTGAACTCTGGCGCCTGGGCCACTCCTGTGGGACGCCCCGGGCAGCGACTTGGCGGGGCACCTTTCATTGTTCACGCCCGCACCCCCTGCGCAGGGGGTCCGTGGTCCCTGCGAGGCGGACACCCGATCCGCACTCCCCTGGGGGGTACAGCGCCCGAGGGATTGGCCGAGGGCCGCCTCGCCCGCCCCCATCTCCAGGAGAAGCCAGCCGCGTGACTCCCGCCGCCAAGCAGTGGGCGGAGGTGGCACCACCAGCCCAGCCTGGACTCGCCTCCCCCCCCCCCCCCCAGGGCGGGGGGGGGGGGGCCGTGAGATCGCGGGGGGGGGGTGAAGCGCCAGGGGCACTAACGGCTCCAGGCAACTTGCCGGCCCTGCCTGGCGATGGGCCGTTGGGAGAGTCGGGCGAGAGGGCCACCCGTGCAGAGCGCAGGGGAGAATCCTGCCGGCGTCGACAGCCCTGCTGCCGCCGCTGCACTGCGGGACGAGCGAGCGACAGCAGCAGCCCCGGCGTGGCTTTGGCGGCGCCTTGAAAGGACCCCCCCGGCATACAGGCCGACCTTTGCTCTGCACTCGCCCCCCCTTCCTGGAAGCTCTCGGGCAGTGCGGCCAGAGGCCAGTCCGGACTGCTCGCTGTGGGGCTGTGTGTGGAAGGCCCAGCACAGCAGAGGCGTGGCAGCCCAGTTCTGTAAGCAGTGGTCCATTTGACACAGTGAAATCATGAGGACTAGCTCCTTCCCGGGCACCACTGAGATGGATGGGAGCAGCCAATAATAGCTGGCATGTTATTGCTGTTCTGGATTCCCTGTGGATTATTTCTACATTTAATTCCTATGCCACCCAGTAGCCAAAGCTCACCACAGCAGCTCAGTGCGCTGTTTGCTTCCTGAGCAGCAGGCGCCGCTCTCCAGAGGCTGGATCTGCACGGAGCAGCCTTCCCCAGCCTTGTGCCTTCCAGACACGTTTGGACTACAGCGCCCAGGATTCCCAGCCGGTGGCCCTGCTGGATGGAAGTTCCGAGAGTTGCAGTCCAGATGGCTCTGAAGGCCACCAGCTCAGGGAAGGCTGAGATAAGCGAGCTTTACAAATAATGCACCTTCCTGACCTGCGGGAGCCTCCAGCAGGAGAATGCCTAGCCCCCCCAGTTAGAAGACCGTCTGCAGCTGTTCCACCTTTTCCTTCTCAACAGGCTTTGTGCAGTACGAAGAAAGATGGAGGAAGCGAGGGAAGGTGAGGACACCTGGAGCCCTGCGCAGCTCCATGAATGAACTGGGCCCGTGGAAGCCTCCTCCAGGACCACCAGGGACGTCGTTGCTCACAACCCCGGGGACTGGAGATGGTGGCTAGAGGGGGGCGGGATGCTGCGGCACTTCGCAGGCGGGCCAAGCCAAAGACGCCGCGCAGAGGAGCTTTCTGCATGTCCGGCACGAATGTGCAACGGAATGTGGCTATGGAAGATAGCTGCTTGATTAAACCAATCTCATTAAGTACAGTACAGGGGTCCTCCTGTACTGTGACCAGCATGTTTCCCAACAGTCAAATGATTTGTGTGTGTTGTTTCGTCACCGCAGCCCCATCTGAGCTGTGTTCAGAAATGAATTGCGCCAATTTCAGTGAGCATCGCTCAGGTCCCATCTCCTTGCACTGGCCCACGGTACATGCCCAGCCAGTTGTTAAGCTGAAAGCAAGGCAGTTCTACACGCAGCGTGAAGCATTCTGAGACAGCGGCTTTCGAGTGATGGTTATACCGGTCTCCTGCATCGTGTGCCAAAAGCCCTGAGCTCCTCTGGAACGGGCAGGGCACGAGCCCTCGTGTCCCCGTCGCCCAGGCAGCGGTCAAAGCGAGGTCTGGGCAAGCCCTGCAAGGAACGTGGGCAAGCCGCCCGGCGCAGCACGCAGAGCTCGCCCCCCAGCCAAAGGCTCGGACCTTCCACATCGGGCATGTGAACCAGCAATATCATTGCCACAGGAACCGAACGGCACGCAACCCATTTAAGAAGTGCTCTTCACTAATCCGAGCAATGGAGAGTAGAATTCAGCTCTGAATGCCCCAATGTGCGCCTCACATGAACTGGGGTTTGTTTTAACCTCCTTTTCATTCGGCTCACGCAGCTGCTGAAAACCACCACCCCTGCCCGATCCTGCCCAGGCACGGGCTCCACGCCCTGTGGAAGGCTGCATGTTCTGCTCCGCGGGAGGGCCGTCCATGCAGGTGTCGGGGGGATGCTGCTTGCCTCAGGTGGTGCTCCCCATCCAGCAGGCAAGAAAGCCTGAGCCGATTTCAGAAATCAAACTGTTGATTTTGGTTGTGACTGTGAGGAGGTGTTAAAAAATTGTCCTGGTCTGTTTAGGGTTATTCTTTGCTAGCAGCTAGTATTTTGAAACGGAACAGCTGGAAGAGGAGTGCTGCAAACTAAGCCAATGAAAGAAATACAGGATCAGCCTGTGTCTCTCCTGGGTCTTGGCCATCCATACCTGGAACCCTTTAAAATAAAAAGCCGCCTCTGCGCTCTGGGTGGGGATGCTGAGAAGATGCTGAGGCAGGGGCAGCCCTCCCCAAAACTCACCTGGGACCTGCTTCACAGCTCTGCTTTCTTCCAGGAGACAAGTCTGCAGAAGTCCTCCTGTGGAATGGCCCTCTGCCGCTCGGGGAAAGGGCTGCTTATCTCTGGAAAATATTGGCATGCTCCCTCCTTGAACCATGACATTTGAGAAGCAGATATGAGAAGGGGGAGTGGACAGGAGTTGTGCTATGAAAAAGTGCGGTAAAAGCCGACACGGAGGGGGTGTTGCAGCTGGCGGAGAACGGGAGCTCGTTATCTGGCCCATTCTGTGGTTCAGGACTTTGTTTCAGGAGCCGGAGCCAACTCCGGTTGCCAGCTGAGGGTGACGTGCAGAGTGCAAAACTGGCAACGGTGGCTGTGGGGGGAGCCGGGCTTCCTGCAGTCCTCCGAGCTCCGTCGCATTTTCATAGGTCCTTCCAACCCAGGCGAGGGAGAGCGAGCTTGTGTGGGAGAATGTGAAGGCCTTCCTAGGCCATCCTCCATATTATCAGGACACTGCCCAGAATCTATGCTCAGTGCCACAAATGGGGGAATGACTAATACAGAAGATGGCACCCCTGAGCACAAACAGAGTGTCTTTCCATCTGCACTGAGAAACTGCAACCAGTTTCTCTCTCTCACGTTGGGAAAGATGAGAGTTTCCTGGAAAAGGCTGTGCATCTGCAGGAAGCGTAAATTGACTGTAATTACCACAGTGAAAAGTGGGGGGCAATTTACTGACAATGAAGCAGTGAAGAAGGGAGGGGCAAAGCAAAATGGTGCTAGGAAAGGAACCGAAAACTGAGGAGCACGATGCCTTGATTAAATCAGTGCCACATCGTTATTGGGAGCAGAGCACCAGTACAAGGAGATTTTATGCCACTTGGGAGCTGGGCACAGTCTGGAAGAGGGCAACCTCCGTGCTCTGTGGGGGGATCATTTCCTGCAAGGAAAGTCTATGCATTTGGAAGGGTGGGAGAGCTGCAAGGTTATAAATGCAGAGCCCCACGATGCAGCTGGCAAGCAAAAGGCTTGTGGCAAAGGAGAGGCCCACGCGGGCCGAAGTCCACACTCGGTGCAGGTGCACGTCCCAGCAGACAGAGGAGGGGGCTAATTCCCCAGGCGGGGGCTGGATTTGTCCCAGCCGCCCCTTTCCACGCCAGCTCTGCAGGAAGCCAGGTTGCAGCCGGAGGCCGGGAGAACTGCCTCGACCGCTGGAGCACCATGGCAGCGGACCCAGCCAAGTAGGGAGGCAGCAGGCAGGCGAGATGAGCTGGAGAGCCTTCCGAAGGGATGCTGCACGGCGGGGCCTGCGTTAAGTGGGCGCTGCATCCAATGCCTCGCCAGGCATCTCTAACCCAGCTATTCTGCAGAATGACTTCCCAGAGCCCCCAGAGCACCGTGCCGCAGCCCGGTGCTACAGGTGGCCTAACGGGCCGGTCACAGGCAGAAAGGCGGCACTTGCGTGGACGTGCCGACCTAGCCACATCGCAACGCCCGCCTCAGCCTGAGGGAGCCGACGAGCTCCCTGCGGGGTCGCCCTAATGCCTGCTGTGCTCAGCCCGCCTGAAGCTGTGGCTCAAGGACGGGGGCTGGCCAAGATGCGCCTCAGGTAGGAACAGCGCCACTGGTCCGGCGTGCCTGTTGACTTTGCCGCTTTGAGTCAACACGCGGAATTTGAGGAGGCCGACTGGGCAACCTGCTCACTGCGGTGAACAAGGTCGAGATTCTGAAAAGTTAATAAAAGTTTGCTTTAATCACCCGGACGGCAAAGGTGATGTGAACGCGCTCTGGCTCTGAACTGATGCACAACCTGCGATATAAAGCATAAGACCTGAGGTGCTCTGCCAAGTTACAGCCATGTCTTCTCATTGCTGCACCAGCATTCAAGTCGCTCATTTCATGACTCTCTTCTGCCATTCCGGTCCTCAGGGCAAACAATTAGCAAAACATAATGCAGCCTTGACCTCCGCAGGCCAGGCCCCTTGGGAGGCCAGTTCCGCTTCCGTAGTGGAGGCGTCCAGAGGACCAGCCAGTCCGTCTTTGTTGGATAACTTTCCATTATGGAGGCCTGAGGATGCGGAGGAGGTGCCTGGACGAGCTTGCCCCACCACCTGCATACTCAACCACTGCCTTTCCTGGCTGAACACCAAAGCCAAGGTGGTTCCAGGAGGTGGTAAACGCCTCCGGTGGAGGGACAGGGGCCTACCCCTCTGAAGAGGTGGTCATCAGACTCTCCTGAAGGTGGCAAACCTGGCCCAGAAGTTGCCACCAATTATAGGCCAGTGGCCAATATCCCCTTCTTGGGCAAGGTGCCCGAGGGGGCGGTGGCGTGACAGCCGCGGGCACTCTCCAAGGAAGCTGGCCAGCTGGATCCATTTCAGTCCAGTTTCAAGCCTCGTTTTGGAACAGGAACTGCCTTGGTTGTCCTGTGGAATGACCTTTGTTGGGAGGAAGATGGGGAGAGTGCAGCTCTGCTGGCTCTTCGACCTCTCGGCGGCTTTCGATACCATTGGCCTTCTGGGTAGGCTGGCCAAGCTGCGTCGCAGTGCTTCTGCTCCCTGGCCACCGATTCCAGGGGGTGCTGCTGGGGACTGTGGCTCTGTGCCATGGCGGTCACGTCATGGCCTCCTGCAGAGCTCCATCTGATCCCCTGAGGGAGGTCATCCAGAGGTTTGGGGCATGGTGTCACCAGTATACTGATCACACCCAACTCTTTCTCTCCTTTTCATCTAATCCAGGTGAGGCAGCGTTGGTTCTGAACCAGTGCCTGGAAGGTGTGATGGACTGGATAAGGGCCAATAAATGGAGGCTTGACCCAGATAAGATGGAAATGCTGTTGATAGGCAGGTCGTATGTCCTGGTGAGTGATATTCACCCTGTTCTTTCTCACAAGGGACACTCACAAAGTGTCTGGGCAGCCCTCTGAGAGGGATGGTTTAGCTTGGAGTCCTGCAAAGAGCAGGGGGTAGGGCCCGGTGGCCTCCCTGGCCTCTTTCAACTCTATTATTGGAGCTCTTCGATTCTATGCTTCTATGGACTTGGTCTTTTGTA
>NW_025336386.1:1010281-1059815 GCF_004798865.1 Varanus komodoensis
CCCCCCCCTCTCCCGCCCAGGTCTCCGTTATACAGGCCAGGTCGGCCTCCTCATCCACAATCAAGTCATGGATGAGGGCAGATTTGTTATTGGCCGACCTGGCATTAAACAACAGCACCGTCAGGCCCGAGGGGCGACTGACAAGACTCCCTGGCACCTTCTGGCTGGGAGCAAAACCAGAAGTAGGGACAGGTGTCAGCCATCTGTCCCTCCTTCTATGCGGACACGTTAAGCTCCCACCACTGTTACGTCCATTGCCCATCACCACACCAATGGCGGCGCCAGTGCGCTCCCCAGGAAACTCAAGCGGCAACATGGCCAGGGACGACTCCATAAAAACAGATTAAAACGCTTTAAAATTATAAAAACATATAAAATTTGCCGCTCAACAGGAGGGCCTAACACAACAAAAGTGCAAGACCCCTGGCCAACCTGGCCCCCCCGAATGGCCCCCCCAAAATTTTGACATCGTGCTTAACGTTCATAGATGTAGTTGCCTGGAAGGCCTTCCTAGGATAGTGGTGCTGTGGCAGAGTTGGGAGAATGGACATCAAAAGGGCAAATGCAGATCAGTATAAGCAAGTGTAGAGTAATAGATGTGGGGGCAAAAAATCCCAGCTTCAAGTATACATGGATGGGATCCAAACTACGAGCAGTGGCTGAGCAAGAAAGGGTCTTAGGGTGTTTCAGCATAGTACCCCACGACACTCTAATAAGAAAAATAGCAAAAAAGTGCTAATAGAAAAACCTATGAGGTGGATCCAAAATTGACTGCTAAATCAGATGCAGAGAGTGCTCATCAGCGGCACCTTCTCAAACTGGAGATCGGTAACTCATGGGTAAGCATTCACCCACCCACCCCCATTCAGGAGCATGGTGGTTCGGGAGGGGGTTAAGCTTGCCTCCTCCCTTTTTCATGCCAAAATTCCGCTTCCGCAGTGAGGTGGTTAATCTTTTCTTTTAAAAACAGAACCTCATTTCCACCCATTTTTAATGATTCCCCATGGGGGTGGAAGCTTGGCATGAAAACTTTTGGCCAGGGAGGGGAGCTTCAAGTGCCCCTCCAAATTGAGGGCTCAGTGCTTACCCGGAGGTATGTCAGGCTAGAGGTAGCCGGTCAGAGCTACTTTGGCCAGTGGTGCTAGGGAGAGGGGCTGGCTACTGGTTGGCCTGGTTCTTGTTTAAGTGTCTGACTTTCTATTTTCTTAATTTGCCAAGCTTCTTTAAAGACTTCACTTGAAAAGACCTTTTTATTTAAGCAGCATTTTAAATGTTAATATTATTGAATTTTATTCGGCCAGGGTGGCTTATTTTATTTTACTGTATATATTTTAATTGTTATTGTTTTAATGTATTTTGTATTTTATTTGACGTTGTAAGCCGCCCCAAGGCCTCGGCAAGGGGCGGCATAGAAATGTTTTAAGAAAGAAAGAAAGAAAGAAAGAAAGAAAGAAAGAAAGAAAGAAAGAAAGAAAGAAAGAAAGAAAGAAAGCAGGCAGGCAGGCAGGCAGGCAGGCAGGCAGGCAGGCAGGCAGGCAGGCAGGCAGGCAGGCAGGCAATATATTCACCAAAGAAATAAAAGTCAGGGAAATGCCATTTACCATTTTTGGGAGATTAGTTTGTGTAGCAGGGTGGTGTAATTCTCTTTGATAGTGGGAGCAAGTATAATCTGATGTATGGTGCATTTTATTGTGGGTGCTTCAGAATAAAGAAAATGACTTTAGCTCTTAGTCTCCAGGGCTTCTCTGGAGCAGCTGTGGGGTGGGCAGGGTTTGGAAACAGGTGGGGTGGAGAGTAACCAGGACAGAGTTGCTGTCTTGTGAACAAAATCCATCAATTCAGATGTAAAAAATGTGGCAATTGCCTTGGATAGCTGCATTACAGGAGATTCGGTTTTGTTAGAGCAAATAATATCAGTCCTCAAAGGGTTATCCAGAACCTGGTTGGACGGTGGAACGGTCCGGCTTGTGTGTGTTCTTGTAAGACTTGATTCTTCTTCTTAGCATAAACACCCTTCCAAAAAATCCTAAGGGTTCCTGTGTGTGTGCTTTCCTACCGTTGGAACTTGCTGTGCATTTTTGGCCAGTCTTGTTGAAACAGAAACTATTCCAGAGGGCCTCCTTTTGACCTTCACGATTCATCAGAACTCAGATAAAGCACATCCTCTCGTTGCTTTCTGTGGAGATTCCCAAACAGAACTTGGAGGCTTCTTTTCCCTCTTAGGCACTTAAACTAACATTTTTCTTCGGAAGCAGCTGCTGCTTCTCAAATATATCCCACAAGGCTGCTACTGACCCTTCTGTCATGACTTAGGAACTCCCAGATAAGGATTTCATCTGACCACTGCCCTGCCTCATTCATGGAGTTTTAGGGTCCAGATGATGACAGCCTCTTCCGCGGTCGCCCTCCCGTATTGCCTTGTCACTTCTCCCCTCTTTTTCCCAACCAGAGAAGACTCTCCGGGAGGAGAGGCAGAGCAGTGCTGCCCTTCTCTCTCAGTGCATAACTCTCCATTTAGAAGCACCTGTTGTCTAAACTAATGTCAGTCCAGCAAATAGCCCCAACAGTCAGACTGTGGTCTGATCAAAAAAGTGCAAGTCACGTGCTCTTAGATCACTTCTAGTCCACCTTTTCTGTCCACGCAGCTAATGTGAACCGTGTCTTAGAACAGGAAAGCAAGAAACAGAAGTGGGGGTGTGACATTGCCTTGTTCCCCAGGGTCTGCCTGGAGGGAGAGTGAGCCCGGCTGGTTCAGCACACGCTGCGCAGAGGGATGCATCGCCAGCCATTGCCGGATGCAGGAGCAGAGAAGGGTGGCTGGCCAGCATCCGGTGCCTAACCTGCCTCCCTTTCGCTCTCTGTCCTCTGTCTAGATTGAGCGACGTCTTGACAACGTGAGGTCTGTGTGCCATAATTCCTGCAAGCGGCTCACTGGATGTTTGCATGGGCAGTACGGAACAGACGCGGAGAAGAGACACGTGAGTGCCGCTCCCTCCCCATACCTTTCCTTGCCCCTTGAGCTGCCTTCCTCTCGGTCGTCATTTCCAGCCCAAAATACTTCTCTGCCGCTGAGCTGCTGTCGCACAGCTACGTTCTTTTACAGGTTCTGTCACGCAGCCAGGGCCCAGGTGAAAGGAGGAGGGGTGCCTGGGTCCTGTGGGCAAGCCACCCTGCACTGCTGGCCGTGCATCCTGCGCCCCCCCCAGCCAGGGCCATCCCGGCTTCCGGCTGTGCTCTCCCGTTGCGCTTGGATGCGGCAGCATCTCAGTCCTAAGCTGCGTGGGAGGCTTGGGGTCCCTCCCACAGATCCTTGCTCCCCATGCTTTTTAGCAGCGCTTCCCTGTGCTGCACATTCGGCACATGCTCTGGAGTCCGACTGGACAAGAGTGGAGAGGCTGGCACTGCACAGGGTGGATCGCTCTTGGGTTGCAGAGTTTGCTTGCTCTGTGCTGAGCCATTCCCTTTCCATGGTCCTTCCAAGAAGATCAAAATGCGCTCCGTGACTGAGCAGGATGTGGTCTCAGCCCCTCCACAGCCCATGGGTGGAGGGTGTCTCTGCTATCCCTGGCCGGTTCCTGGGGTGCTTTCCTGGAGAATGATGCCCACCTTTTGCTGGGCTGTGTCGTCCCCACAGCAAGCCCTTTTCCATAATAGAAGAGGCCGTCCCGAGGCTGTGTTGTGAGCCATCCCGAGGCTGTGTAGCAATGGGGACGGCATATAAAAACTTTAAATAAATAAAACAAACAAACTATAAGATCTCGCCCCAACTCCTTACCCCTCCACTGAAAGACGAAATGCCATTTTGAACCATTTAAGAAGCAAGTGTGTTTACCAGACCCTGAAAGTAAACCAGAGCTGCTCTATGCACATATTAGAGTCACTTACCCTTCGGACCCAAATAATCTGGAACACATTTCATCCTCCAGCCTCCTTGGAATGGTTGGCATCCAGTCCTTCACCAGGAAGGGGATGTGATGCTGTCTGCTAGGTGTCTGGCTATATGCATTTGCTGAGTGTGAGGTTGTCCAGACCTGAGATTTTCACAGCCTGTATATTCAGCCTGATTGCCAGGTGTGCCTTGCTTCCCCTTGGCCTGTCTCCACATCTTTCCCTGGTACACAGGGCTGGAGATGCCCAACCCATGTTTCCTTAACACTCAGTGGTGAGTAGTAAAGGATGGCCAACTGTAGGGAGTGAGGGTAAGTTATACATCCTAAGCTGGCTTTGTTTTCCTCTGCAGAAAAAACTCCCTCTCACTGCTTTGGCCCAGAATATGCAAGAAGGTGCTTTGCAGCTGAGTGACGAAACGTTGCTGGGGTAAGAGTTGTTGTTGTTGTTGTTTGCTGAACTGATCATGGGCATTTGCCATTTGGAGTCTGGAGATGGCCCTGCAAAATGCAGGCTGCCACTGCTCCAGTTTAGCCCCTGGGTGATCTGCGCCAGTCTGCCTGCAGCTTTGCCGTTGGAGGGATGGCATTGCTCCTCAAACTTTTTCACCAGGGGGCCAGTTGATAGGTGCCCGCGGTGCACACGGGCCAGAAAGGGGGTGCCGGCGGTGTGCATGGGGTGGGGGGCGGGGCGTGTGGTGAGGCGCGAGTGGGTGCGCGCGGCAAGGGGAGGCGGGCGGGGGCGGGCGGGCGCACAAGGCAGTGGCTTGCTCGCTTGGAGATCTTTTTCTCCAGGCAAGTGAACCGCTGCCTCCCCGCACACGGCGCAAGGTAGGCGGCAGGCACGCGGGCGCGGGCGCGCGTGTGGCAGGTCCAAATGGGTACGGCAGGCCAGGTCCAGCCCCTGGGCCGTAGTCTGGGGACCCATGCTCCACTGCCTTTATAGCATCTTTGTCATCTCCTGGACCTTAAAGAAAAATCCTTCTCAACTAATTCCTATATAAATATGAAGCTCACATATTGCTGATTGCAGTTTGTACAGAGAGGACGCATTGAACTATTTTGAAAATGGTGTATTTGTTTACCCCTGCAGGCCTCATCTAGTATTTACACATGCTAGTGGGGTGTGTTGTTTCTCTGCTGTTGCTGTCCATGTGAGGAACCTTTGTCTGGTCCAAAACAGGCCTGAGTCACTCAGAGGCACTCTTAAACAGTGTGTCAAATGCCAGCCCCTCGTGACTACTTAAAGTGGCCATGAACAATATGACTACTCACTAGTAAGGAAGGAACACTGGAAAAGGGCTGACTTGCTCCCTTGCTTTCCTTCCTGGCCCTTTTTCCTTTTCTCTGCCAGAGAAAACTTTCTCTCCCGGGTCAGCAGCTGACCAGACATGAGAGCTTTTCATTGCTAGGACAGATCAATTGAGCAATGGGGGCGGGAAATAGGATAAGAGTAAGCTAAGAGCTTCAGCTACTGAGCAGTATAGAAAATAAGTAAATAATGCACAATTGGGTGGCTCTAGTTTTGTGGTTGTGTATGCATAACCAGGCCAGCGTCCAAGGAGCATCATTAAGTGTACCCAGGAGGTTAGCATATCTGGTAGAATTCTTTGTTTGCGTCCTTGTTCAGTAGATCTCTATGTTACATTAGAAACTACTTTTAAACTTCATGATTAAAAGATGCAATTTCTGTAGGGTTTGGAAGGTTTGCTTTTCAGAAGCAAGAGTCTGGTGGTGCTGTGTTTGATTCCAGCTCTTGGATCAGTTCCAGGGACTCTTGGATATTAATTAACTGGACCCATTTCTGTCAGAATCAGGCAATGGTTTTGTATGGAAACAGCTTCTGTCACCCTGAATGATGGCATATGCAGGGAGAGAGCAATGTGACGCAGCTGATACTCCGGATCTCTCAGCAGCCTTTGATGCCATCAGCCATGATAGCCTTCTGGGGCAGCTGTCTGTTGGGAGTGTGGATACTTCAGTGCAGCTGTCCTGCTTGTACTTGGAGGGCTGGCTGCAGAAGGTGGTGCCTGGGGAATTTTACTCAGCCCCATGGATGCTCCAGAATGGGTTACCTTGGGAGTCATTTTTGTCTCTGCTACTGTTCATCATCTGCATGAGAGCACTGAGTGGGGTCATCCAGACCGCTGGATGTGATGACACACAGCACTGTCTCTGCTTTCGCCTTCAGCAGGTGAGGCTGTGGATGTGATAAACTAGTGCCTGGCTGCAGCAGTGGACTGGGTGAGGGCCAGTAAATTAAAGCTCAGTCCAGACAAGACTGAGATGCTGTTGGTGGGTTGTTCCTCAGACCAGAGGGAAGGAACACATCCTGCTCTAGATGGGGCTGCTCTCCCCTGGAAGGAGCAGGTTTGTAGCTTGGAAGTGCTCATTGAGTCATCTTTACCACTCGAGGCTCAGGGCCTTCAGGGCACTGGTGTGCCTTCTACCAACTTTGGCTGGCGGCCCAGCGACACCCCCATCCAGACAGAGTGGCTTCAGGAATCTACATTCTGGTAATTTCTAACTACATTGCTGCATTTCACTCTGTGTGGAGCTGCCCTTGAAGGCAGATCAGAAGCTGCAGCTTTTGCAAAATGCGGCAACTGGGCTAATCGATGAGACCAGGCAGTTCACATATAAAAGACAATTCTCTTGGCTGCCTGAATGTTTCCAAGCCGTAACTTAAAAAGCCCGGCATGGCTTGGGACCACAGTACCTGATGGAGCTCCTCTTGCACGTGCAGGATGCTCAACATGATGCTCAGCATATGAGCCCATCTTCCGAATGCCACCTCCCAAGGGAGGCTCAGTTGGGGGCAACTGAGGAGGACGGCCTGCTCAGTGGTCGCTCCCCATTGATGGCATGATCTCCTCACTGAGGCTGGCCAAGTGCCGACTTTTTGGTGCCAGGTTAAGACTACCCTCTTGCCAAGGCGTTTCCAAACACTGAAAGCACATGGGGGTGGGAGTATTGCCACTTGTTTTTTAGCAGGCCTAGCAGCATGGACAGATCTTAATTCAAAATTTGGTTTTAATTTTTTTTAGTGTAAAAAGATTATGTTTTAACTGATATTCAGCTTTAGAGTTTGGTGTCTTCAATCCTAAAATGCTATTGCTGCTGTTCGCCACCTAGAGAGCTTTCAGCTATTGGAAGTATGGAAAATACACACACACACACAATATCTGGAAGTATTGGTGGGCAAAATGCTTTATTTACTCTGCTTCCAGATAAACTGGGAGTAAACTGAGAAAAGGGGACCAGTATGTTTTGTACATTGACCTTAGTTTAGGGAGACTAATTAATATTCAAATTCCATTCATTTGTGAAACTCACTGGGCAATCCTGAGCCAATCACACACTCTCTGTAGGGTCTGGGCCTACAATCCTACAATCACACACTCTCTGTAGGCTCCCCCGACCAAGAGCCTTCCAGGGCTGTGGATGCAGATCCTGACTCCGTCCAGGAGGAGGGATTAGACCCGGCAGGGGAGGTGCCCCGGGCAGAGGAGCTGGAGACCAGCCAGGCGCTCGCTGGGGATCAGACCGCTCCCAGCGCTGCGGGGACAGTCAGTGAGCGTGCCGATGTGGCCTGGCGGGGGCGCCCGGCATCAGCCCTCCAAGGGCGGGCCGCCAAGGGAAGGGGCAGAGCAGGGCAGCCTGGCCGCCAAGCGGGAGCCTCCATTTGCAGGTGTGATTTGGACGGGCGAGGGGAGGTGGGTTGACCCTTGTCCTCCCGCCGCAGCCCCCGCATGGCCAGTGCTCTGGCTTTGCTTTCGGGGGCTTGTTTCTTCTTCCCTTCTAGAGCTAGTTTCAAAGAGCAATGCAACCTCCAATCTAGGGTTGAGGATGGGATGAATTGTCATGGCATCACGGGTGGATGTTGAACTGTCAGTTATTATGTTGATTGCGAACCATGGTGAGCAACTAACCGTTCACAGCCCAACAGCAAACCATGGGTAAATCTGCATGGGTTCTTCATGGTCAACATGCTATGTCTTGTTAGCACAGCTGATTTCAGACGACACCAGTAACCACAGTTCAACTACCTGAAGTTCACGAACAGTGCCAGGCGAAGACCTTTTTATTTAAGCGGCATTTTAATTGTTAATATTATTGGATTTTATCTGGCCAGGGCGGCTTATTTTATATTGGTATTTGTACTTTTAACTTAATGTTTATATATATTTTTTTAATTTAATGTTATAATTATTTTTTAACTTATTGTTGTAAGCCGCCCCGAGGCTTCGGTAAATGGGGCGGCATAAACATGTTTTAATAAATAAATAAATAAACCCACTGAGTGTGGGTTATCATGCTGTGTCAGAACCCAGTCAATGTTTTTGGATGATTGGACATAAGAAATAGAACAATACATACATGTTGTTGTTTTAAGGAAAATGTTGGACACTTGTGGTGAAGCAGAGAATAAGCTTGCGATGGAGCTCTCGCACCATGAAGTTCAGGTTGAAAAGGATATTTTAGAACCACTGAACCAATTGACAGAGGTAGGTTGCTTCAACCAGCCATGGCCAACCACCCCATAGTGTTGCTCATTTCTTCAAAAGAAAGAAATGCACCCCGCCCCGACTCACTGTGTAGTCAATTTCTAGTCATAATCAGATTTGGTAGGCCCATGGCCAACAAGCAAGTGCTGCTTCGGCCTGCAGGCAGTATCTCCTGGCAAACGGAAGAGGCAACCATTCCAGGCGCACTTTGCAAGTAGCACCGTGTCCCAGGAGCTTCGGCCAGTTCCCTGGGTTAGCACCGAGAAGGAGAGTTGCTTGGAAACTGGCGCCATCTGCTGTTGTTTGCTCTTGTCAAGCCGAGATGGCAAGCGAGTCCCTTCTTGAGTTGGTTTTTCCACAGGGTGGCCTCTTTGTCTCCCTGTGTCACCCCTCCCTTTCCATCTGATGCCTCTCACGTCCCCCACCCCTCGTCAAGAGCATCCTTTCCCACAGGCTCAAAGGGCCTAGCAGGATTGTCCTCCAAAAGAACGGCCACCAGCTGGGTTTCCTTTCCTCTGCCTCTGCCATTCGCCCCGATCTCCTACTCCCACACTCTGGGTGCCTCTGCAACACCTTTCCAGGTCCCATGTCTCTCTGGGGCACAGGTGCTAGGCCTAATGCCTGCAGGGTTCCAGATAAACATCGCTGCCTGAATGACCAGTTTTCTGCCCTCTTTGCTTTCAGATGGAAATCCCAAACATTCAGAAACAGAGGAAACAGCTTGCAAAGCTAGTGCTGGACTGGGATTCCGCAAGAGCCAGGTAACCATGAAATGCTTTTCTGCTGCAGTAGAGGAAAGACCAAAGTTGCGTCCCTGTATAGCTGCACTCGGAGCTGTTCTAGTTGCAAGAACTGCTCCCAAGCTAGCTGCTTGGGTCAGCGTCAGGCTAAACTTGGCCTGCTCCCCGCCTGCTTGCCAGTCCTGGTGGAGCGCAGGAGTGGCAGCAGAAAGAAGCTGGTGCTGCTCCTGCTTGGGACTCTTCTGCTCCGCAAAGCGACCTGGCTGCCTGGGCAGCCGGTGCATTCTGCCTTTCAGCGAGCAGGACCTCTCACCTGTTCCTTAGGTGATGAGTGTGCAGGACTGTGTTGCTCCCAAAGACCTGCACACTTACTTAATCTGCTTGGCACACCCGAACCCTGTGGAGCAGCAGATCAGAGATCTCCAGCCTGCGGTCTCTTTGGAGGATCACTGCCTCTTTGTTTTCCTCCTGCCAAGCATGTGGAGTTTCATCCTTTAGTTAGGACACTGTTCTGGAAGCCTTACCAAGTGAGCACGAACGCTTGTGTGCTGGTTTGTGATATTTTGATGTGTCCTAAGAAAGATACTGCCCAGCTATGGATTTTGGTTTTCTTTTCTCATGGCTACAGTTGCTTTTTGCAAAGAGTGAGCAGAGGCCTTCTGGCAAGAGCGGCTGGTTGTGAGGGCTAATAATCCGTATTGGTTTACCTCCCACTGCTCTTCTTTGTACAGCAAGGATACTTTTGTGTTCTCTTGTACAGATGGAACCAGGCCCATAAAACATCGGCTACCAATTTTCAAGGCCTTCCATCTAAGATAGACTCACTTAAGGAGGAGATGGATGAAGCAGGAACTAAAGTTGAGCTATGCAAGGTAGGTTTTGTGCTTGAGACTCTAGGCCAGGGGTTGGCAACCTTTCGCACTCCAAGAGCCATTTGGACCCATTTCCCACACGAAAGAAAACACCGGGAGCCCAAAATCCTTTTGACATTTAAAATAAAGATAACGCTTCATATATCGTTTTTTACCTTAATGCTATGTATATCTTCATTATGATTTAGCGGCAGCTCTTGTTCAGTCACTAAAAACGGTTATTTTTAATCTTACATTATGAACTAGTAGGACTCCTTTCATATATTTTGAATAGGAGAACCGCTTCCTGAAGAGTCAAAGTCAGTGCTAAAGGGCTGCATGCATTAAACAGCAAACCCCATAAGTTCGTCAGCAGTAAAAGCAAATGAGTCTACCCATGTATCATTAAACATTTGGTTTTCTTCAGAAACTTTTCTTCAATTTATCCATGGTTGGCCTACGAGGGGGGCAGTGCTCAGTAAATCAGCGCAGGGGGCAGATATAGGGGTGTTCAGTGACTGATTAACAGATAAACAGTCAAGTGCTGTGAATTGTGACAGGTCCCAAGCGCAGCTTTTATCATTCAGAGGAAGGAGATTACATTGCAACAAAGGGAATCTTTTCAGCAGCGTTTCCGCATTTCCGAGAGCCTGCAGGAAGCTTGTTTAGCAGAGGAATGTAGCAATTTACTTAACTAGCTGATTTATTTATTTATTATTTATTTTATTTTATTTAAAGCATTTCTATACTGCCCCCATCGCAACAAAGCCTCGGGGCGGCTCACAGCATAATTAAAAACATATAAATAAATAAACTTAATACAATAAAGATTAAAAAGTCTGGTAACATTTTGGCTTAAAAATTTAAAATCCTATAAATAAATAATAAGTTGACAATTAAAATAACATTTAAATAAAAAGGTCTTGGCCTGGCGCCGAAAAACAAATAACGACGGTGCCAGGCGGACCTCTCTGGGGAGCGCATTCCATAGGTGGGGCACCACCGCAGAGAAGGCCCTCCTCTGGGTACTCACCCTCCTAATATCATTCACGGAGGGTTCCCGGAGAAGGGCCTCTGCTGCCGATCTCAAGGGGCGAGAGGGCATATATGGGCGCAAGCGTTCCTTTAGATAACCAGGTCCCAAGCCGTTGACTCGCTAGCGCTAGCCAACTTAACCAGCTAGGGCTGCCTTCCTGAGGGGAGCTTGGAGCAGATCGGCAGCTGTGCCGGCGCGTGTTTTGAGTGATGGAGCAGCAGCAGAGGGGTGCAAGGGCCACGTGCGGCTCCGGAGCCGCGGGTTGCCGACCCCTGCGCTAGGCCCACCCAGTTTCCTGGGGAGAATTGGTGTATGTCTTTAGAAGAACTGTACCTGTCCTCCAAGCCTGGTCACTGATCCGGGAGGGGAGGCCTGGCTTCCTTACTGGGACGCCCGTCCCCTTTTCCAGAAGTGCATTCACTGTGTTACTGGACGCAGCCAGTCAGCAGCTGGGGCAAACCCGGGTGGACCCCAGCCCTGGGCCAAAGGGAGCCTGAGACGAGACTTAGAGCCAAAACCAGCTTTATTCTAGTGCACCATAGAATAAAGGCAGACAAAAGGGGACGTTCAGCCCAAAGCAGTGTCTCGAAAGTTGCACCCTAGTACATGCATTTTATACTGGAGGTAACCAATTAGGTCACCTAATACACATCTAATGCATCGATCCATCAATGTATGCACCCCTCCCCTGCTGGAGAAAGAGTCCTTTCTTCTGTCAAGGACCAGACATTTCCCATGTCTATTTCTTATCTGCTCGAAATTCACACAAGCTTGCCATGTTACTACTCCCTGCACATTTGTAACTTTCATGGCGGCTAGAACCAGTGTCCACTGTCCCTTTGATTACTGTATTCGAGGTCAGGCTGGCGGGTTAGCTGTGGGTTACACAAAGTTCATTTTGTTCTTATCTGCCCTCTCTCCTGGGACAGTACAACTGCAGTGTTTTTACTATGTGGCCTTCCTCTGGCCAACTACTTTTGGGGTGTTTTGGGGTGCTGCAATTGGCAACAACTGGACTCTTTCCTGCTAGGTTCTCTTCTATTACCAACCTTTGGTTTCCATGCCAAAGAAAACCTGGAAAATGCAGTTCTCCCCAGTGGCTATTTGCCTCTTCAGCCAAGTTCCTGGGTAGTATCTGAATAACCTATTCTCCTGCACAAGCCCATGCAGGTTCTAAGTTCTTCTGGGGAGCCCTTCTCTTGGTTACACTGCACTCACGGGCATGCGTGGTGGGAGCACAGGGAAGGATTTTCTTTGTGGCCCTGGAACTCCCTTCTGAGGAAGGCTGGGATGGCACATTCCCTGTTAAGGTTTTGTAAGCAGATGGTGACCCTTTTAGTCCAGCGGGCATTTGGGAATGCCTGTGAGTTTGCGCTGGGTTAATTTTTACCATTTAGATTTTTGACGTGTTTTTAAGCTAGGTAGTGATTTAATTTTAACGTGTAGTTGCTTAATTGTATCTTTAACTTCTGTATTCCTTTGAATGGTTTAATTGCATGAATGTTGATGTTGTGAACTGCCTAAAGTCCCAATCTCTGGGAACAGACAGGATATAAACAAGTATAATCAGAAGAATGTTTGTGTTCCTGCACGGGTGTGGCTTGTGAGCTTGGATGCCGCTTTTACAAGGCCAGGTAGGGCTAAAGCTGGGGGAAGTTGGGATGGTAAATGTGAGTTTTGTTGGGGAGCCCCCCCCCGACATTTATTTCCACCATAATTTTAAGCATGGATCCTATGGGCCACGTGCTGCAGCAGGGCATCGAGCATGGCTGTTTCTTCCTGTGACTTGTATAGCAGCTACAGGAAGGGACTTTGTCGCCAGATTCAGCGTACAGCCTAGAAGGTCTCCCTCTGCCTGTCCGTTCTGCAGACCCCACTCCCTTTTTCCACCGCCATTTGTCAGGCAGCCGCCAGTCAGTTCTGTTTCTTTTCTCCTTTAGCCTCCGCACAGTTTGGAAAGGAGGTACCTCTCACAGTCTGTCCACGCAGAAAGAAAGGGGCCTCTCCCCGCATGGGCAGTTTGCTGCCCTTTCCCTTTGTGCTGGGGACGAGGGTGGCAGCTGTTCTCAGCGCGCACCCCCGGGTCACACCAGTTGGGACTCTGAGGTGGAGAATGAAGGGACAGAAGCAGAGGGGGCCTGGGAGCAGGGGGCTCGGGTTTGAGACGGACGAAGCAGAGGCCACTGCCTCAAGGCCGCGCTCCCCGAGCATGCGGGCAGGCTCCGAGAAGAGCCAAAGTGCACAGCCGGGGGCTTGGCACAGAGCTCTCGGAGTCGGGGGGACCTGGCATGCCGCTCACCTCCGTGACATGGCCTCGGGAGAGGAGGGCCAGCCGGTGAGAGATGGGCAGATAGAAAAGAGGAGTGCTCGCCTCCAGTCAGACCCCTCCGGAGGGATCGGGCCCAGGTATACTCAAAAGGAGGGTTTTCAGAGGCAGGTGTTCAGATCGGGTCCAACACCCTGCTCCATGCGTGCGCGGGGATACATGCCGGGGCGCGTGGGTTTACAGGGTGCCCTTTGCTTAATGGAGAGCTTTTTGCAAGGAAATGGTTTGCTGCCTTGAATGTGCGAAGGGAGGAATGCTTGGCGTGCAGCACCTAGTCTGGGGGTGTGAGTGGAGGGAGTGCCCACACTTGTGTGACTAGAGGGGGGGGATCAAGGCAAGGGGGGTGGGCTCTGTGTCGGCAGTGGGGGACAGAGGCTGTGGTCGTGCCCTCCCTGGCATGCAGCTCCAGCGTGTTTGAGCAGAACCAATTCAGCCGTCCAGAGAAGGTTCCCTGCCCCATGCAGGGCATCTCTGTATTTTTGTGTTCATACTTGCTCACTCAGAAACTCTGCTAAGAAAACCCAAATCCCACGCTGAGCATTAACCTACTCTGCATATCATCGCCATCATTATTACCGTCTCCTCTTCTTTATATGAATTGCTAGTTTTCTGTCCTTTATTTAATTGCTGGCAGCCGCAGGAAAGAGCCGTGAGCTGTCCCGTTTATGCAGTCCTCCACTAAGCGCAGCGACATGCCTGCCTTCTGCAGCCGAGGGCCCACACTGCACACCTCCCGTCTTCCTCGCCAGCATTGCCAGTGACTCCCTCTTGTTGTTTGCAGCCATATTAGCCTTAATCCTTTAATCACAAATAATCATTTGGGTTAGAAACTTTAGGATTTGTAAAAGAGAACTTGACCGTAGGCCACGGAATGCAAATGCCGTGCGACCAGCCCTGTGCAGGATGGGTTACGTGCTTGACCCTGTCTCAGGAGCCCAGGTGGCCCCTGAAGGGGCTTTTTGGAGGGACCATCAGCTGAATTTTCACAGACCTCACGCAACTGGATCCTGCTCAGGTATTTGGTGCCTTCTGTGTGTGTCGCCATTGCTGACTTGCCCCTTGTCTCCCCACACGCTCCACTTGCAAGGACCAACTGGCTGCAGACATGTACAACTTCATTTCCAAAGAAGGCGACTATGCCAGATACTTTGTCGCTGTGAGTATCTCCCTGCTTTTACTGCGCTGCTTTTCCAGACATGCCTTTCACGTGCTTAATCCTTCTGCCCATGTGTTGTGGTGTTTGTCCAGCGCTAACTCTTGCCTTAAAATGTGGGTTCTGTTCTCAGTTATTAGAAGCCCAAGCAGAGTACCACAGAAAGGCATTAGCAGTCTTAGAAAAGGTGCTCCCCGAAATCCAGGCCCATCAAGGTAAAGTACACCTGCGCTCTGCCTCATGCTTTGTCTGCGCCGGGTCTGCGCTCGACTCCTCCTCCTCCTCCTCCTCTTCCTCCTGCTCCTCTGTCCTTTGGCATGCCACTCTTCTCGAATCAGTGCAGGGAAGCTTCCTGAACAGCACGTCCTTCCAGATTATGCCTGCCCCTCTGCAACTGCATCTCTGACATCCTTCCAAGCCTCTATTAATATACTAACAAGCCACTGCGGATTTCTCTGATGTGCACTGGGGCAGCGCCTGTCCTGAAAGGGGCCGGGCGTGCCGGCTCTGCCCCTTGCCCTGCCGCCGGGAGCTGCCGCCACGTCGCTTTCTCAGCTGCCGCCTGTAGGGGTGCCTGACGCTGCTGTGCTCACTGGCAGTGGCTCTCCCAGTCTTCGCCCTCTGCAGCGGACTGGGTGTGCTGGGTGCCTTCAGGAGCCACATGCCTTGGGCAGCAGGATGGCGAGGGCCAGTGGCAAAGAGCAAAGTGGAGGAGAGGGCTTGCTGCGCAGGTCCCCTGAGGAGGAGCAGAGGCATTGCCTTGCTGGAAGGAGTGGAAGGCCCACTTTGTCCTGCCTTCGGTCTCCAGCGGCAGCCCTCAATGCCTGAAGCTAACACACAGGTCCCCTGTCCTTGGTCCCGGCACCTGCTAGTCAAAGGTAGGCTGCCTCAGGTATGGCCTCAGGTGGCCAGAGCAGCAGCCCCTGTGCCTAAGGGCCTGTGAGCAGGCCTGAAGGAGCCCTGCTGCTGTGGCTTGCAGAAGTGCAGGAACCCAGCCTAGTGGGGGAAACCTGAAACGCTGTGCAGCTGGGACTGAACATGCTCAGCGGGGCTGACTGGAGGCCGAGAGGGGGAGCATCGCAGCGGAGGGGCTGGCGCGCGGTGGGGGCCCTGGACTGGATCCAGCACTCCATGCAGCATCCCACTCTTAAATTCCTTCATTCGATTTTGTTTTACTGCATTTAGTTATGTGTCCTAAATTATGTCCGAGGCAGTTAACATTAAAATCATTATTAAAAACAATATGACAGTGATTACAAAGTCTTCTAAAAACAGGTAAGAGTTATAAACACTCAAAGGGATGCGTAAAACTTAAGATCATTGCAAGGAAAATCCTGCAGACTAAAATAAGCTCTTTGAAATCACTGAATATTTCCCATAGCCTAATAGACTTTTGCACCCTTGTCTCACCACTTTTTTAATGCAACAGCCATTTAGCATCCCCCACCACATCTTGTGGCAGCTAATTCCACATGGTAGTTCTGGGAGACTAGTATGGTGCTTGGACTGTTTTTGGAAGTGCTGGTCTCCATGGGCCCAGAGAAGAAGAGAAGAGAAGAGAAGAGAAGAGAAGAGAAGAGAAGAGAAGAGAAGAGCTGAGCTACATGGCAGGAAGGTGGGGACAGCCCCAGGGCAGCCACCTGCCCTGCCCTGCCCTGCCCATCTGCTGGAAGCCTGGAGCCCAGGGAGGCTGCGCCAGCAGCTCCCTGACCCAGAAGGCCCGAGCACCGGTGTGAGAGCAGGGAGCAGTGGCTCAGTGGGCTCTCCCGGCTCCTGCAGGCATCAGCATTCCCTTCCGCAGAGTCACGGTAATCTTCCAGACAGCTGTAGAAGCACCGATGGTGACAGTTTCCTGAGAAGGTCATGGAGACAGTGCAGCTCTATAAGAACAAGGCCAAAGAAGATCTGAGCTTTGTTTCTGGAGCTGTTGACCTTTGAGAAAAGAGGTTGGTTGCCTGCATGTACAGTGCTGTAGCCGAAGAGCAGGCACGTCTGCACGCCATGCGAACCCTCCCTGGCAGTGAGGGGCAGCAGCTTGACTGTGTGGAACACGCCCGTGGCAATCCCAGTGGACGGCCAGGCGCCCTGTGAGGCTTCCCAGGCGATGCCCGAGAGTAGCTGAGTCTTTGACCTCCACTTTCCCCGTTTACAAGCCCTTTTGCACCCATGGGGGCTTTTTTCCTTTTGAACCCTTTTCCAGAGACTGGGAGAGCCGGCTTTACGATTCCTGATTTGCCCGCACCAAGCAGGCCTGGGCACTCTGAAGGGGCTTTAAGCAATCGTGCAACCATTGCTCATGCAAAATGCTGGTTTTTTAAACCATCTGGCCATGGCTGTGCAACGGCAGGGACATGAAGCCTTGGCTGGGGAGTGTTCAGGGTGGCAGCCACCCACCCTAGGCATTGCTTAGCAGATGCTCCAGATGCATTTTCCCCACTTTGGTTTTTCGTGGCAGCAGAAGGTGCTTTGATGGGAATGCTCCCAGCTGTCAACGTGGGGATCAGGAAAGCCCGGCGCACAGGCAGCTTGACAACCAGCTTTCCTCACCTCCAAATTATGGGGGTGGGTGGACAAAATTAAAATGGTAGATCACGCCTGACATGGCTCGTGACTGTGGCGGGCGGAGGGGCAGCCAGTCGCTGCTGCTTTCTGTTGCCGCTGGAGCAGCTTGGGGCAGCTGGCAGCAGTGTTCACTGGGAAGTCCCCTGGCAGGAATGGCAAGCGCATTTTGCTGCTCTGCCATGGGGCCTGGTAGCCCAGCTTGGGGTGATGCAGAAGCCCCTAGAACAAGCCATGCATCGTTGGGGTGGCTTGTTGCCCGGGCTCAGGCCACCCCAGGCAAGTTGGTCTAGGTAGCCTCCCTCAGTAGGTTGCTGTATCATGCAAACCCAGTCAACGTGGAAAGATGCGCTGAATATCTCAGAGTGCTTCTAGGCTTCTCATTTTCCGCCCTTCCTGCGTAACTAACAGTCTGCCGATGCTTGTATGTTTCACTTTCTTTAACTAGAACAACAAAGTGACAAATTGAATTTATTGGGCAGATTGGAGAGAGAGACAAGTTGGCTCATGTAAAATAATTTGCAAGGGCCACCTTTTAATTTTCCTCCAAACTGTATTGTTGACAAAGGGAAGTTGGGGCAACTAGATGGACAAAAGCCTCATGCAGCTATAACACATTTGAGCAGTTATTGGCCAGCTTTCTAAATTTTGCTGAAATTGTGGTTTCATGTTTGCCTAGAAGGGCAAGAGGCTGCGAGCAGATTCTAACACAGGTAAGCCAGGTGGGGCCATACTTTGCTTTCCTTTTGGAGCTGACGCTTCTTCCCCGTTGAGTGACGCCAATCCCTTGTGCCTCAGGAAGGGCCGGCCCCAGAGAGCTGGAATTGAACCAACTCTGCGTGGAGCTTGGGCAGTTTCAGAGTTAAAGCAATTGCTGATCAAGCAGTTCTGTGCCAGAGCAGCCCATCTCTTTGCCCTGGCCCGGCTCTGCTCTGGTATCACTCACCATGGCAGGTGTGGGGTGTGGACACCAAATGAAAAAAGACCTGGCAAAATATGGAGCTCAGTTCATATGGAAGGGGAATTGTGTTTTTCAACCCTTGCCGCAGGGTTCACGGGGGCCTGCTCCGTGCCCACGCTGCCATGGATCACTGCAACCTGCCATTGCTGCGCCTGCCTTGCAGACCCAAGGAGTGTGACTCCCCGCCGGTGCTTGGGGATACAGAAAGGGCTCATTCACAAGGAGCTGCAAGGGGGACTGGCAGCTACAAGCCCCCACCAGGCACTGGAGAAAGCCTCGGAAATGAAAGTAGCTAAATTTTACCAGAACTGGGTCACTAACAAAGGAAAATTAAGTCCCAAGTATTAATTGGCTCCCATTTGCAAGATACAGCTTCAGGTCAAAATTGCATTGAAATAATTCAAAATTATGAGGGGGATGTGCGATTATGCTCCATAACTTTTCTGCAATGTGATATAGCAATGAGAATGGTGCCACACTAATCATTATAAATTTATCTTTTATTGATACCAATAACTTAACTTTCAATTCATTTATTGGTTTTTCATGTAACTTTTTCATGCTTTTTACATGAAAAACTGACAAACTCATTATCTTTGTCATCATCTGAGTCTGGAGAGTGGGATTCGGGTGGATCTGGAATTGGCCAGTCCTCACCATGGGGTACAGGACGCAGTGCTGAGGGAATGTTTGGATATTCCAGGGTCCACTTCTTCTTTCCTGAGATCCCTTTTGCAACTGGGGGCACCATGCAAAAATGGCAGTCGCTACAATGATGGGTGGGTCCCCTCCACACCACTGGGACTGCGAAAGGCATGGGCTTTTCCTTCTTGTTTAGCCAATGACGCAAATAAGTCGCACAGGTAATGCAACAACGAGGGGCCCAACTCTTATCCTGATCGCTATTTTGCATCCAAAATATTGGTGGGATGCCTTTTTTACCACCGCCCTCATACTGCATTTTTGAGATGCAAATGTCACCTCGCCACGAATGCAGCAGAAATTATCTGCACTGTTTACACAGTTTGCAGGCATCTTGGCTTCTGAGGGAAAATATCACGCAACTGTTTCTTGGAAATGTTTGTCAATGACACTTTCACAAGCCTCCAGATGTAACTGTATGATGCGTAGATCTGACCAAGACAAATGTACCTTGCAGTAAAAGAACAATAAATTACAGTTAGGGAATAATCTTTAGTCTCAAAGTGAAGATAAATTTATACACTTCCATGTGGTACCATTTCCATTGTTCTACCATACTTTGTCGAGAAGTTGCGAGGCATCTTGAACATCAGACACCTCCCTCCCATGTAAGCAAATATACTCGCATGTGTATAAATCTTTATTGTGAAATATCTTGAAAACTTTAGCCACCCAGCACCTTTATCACCTGTTTTCTAATTAATCTAATCAAAATATGTAAGAATTAGCATAGTTTATCTCGGAGGTTAATAATTTCCCCAAATTTGTAGACCAGTGCACGCAAATCAAATGATTCTGCTCCTAGCTGGCCCTTTCAGAGGGTCCCCAGCATCTCACGGCTGGATCACTCAGGTGGCCAGGCGGATTTGCTCCTCCGGGAAGCCTGGCCTGTGCACTGCAGCCAAGAGTCAAGTCTTTGGCAAAGGTGACCTTGGGGGTCTGGAGCTTGGCATCAAGCCCTGCACCAGCCTGTCCGCAGCAGTCAGTGCATCGGCTCCCAGGCGTTATGTTCTTTGTGTTTCAGAGGCCTGCTGCAGGTGTGGCATTCTAATCTCACCCTGGGCAAAATGCAAAGGTCTTTGCCAATCAAATAATTATGGTCTTCCTATCAGATTGTTAATGATCCTTCTCAAGATCTCCCCCACCCACCCCACCTGCCACTTTCCAAATTGCTGTTTCCCAGTGGTGTTGCTGACAGCTTCTGCCACCTCTCTAACCAGACAAATGGACAGAAAAGCCAGCTTTTGGAACTCTCCTGGAGGAGCACCTCAAACGCAGCGGCCGAGAAATTGCCCTCCCGATTGAGGCGTGTGTCATGATGCTCTTGGAAACTGGCATGAAGGAAGAGGTAAGGTGCTCCTCCTGCCACAGCAGCTGCGCCGCCTCCTTGTGGGCTGCAGCCCAGAAAGCTTGGCTGGAGGTTGCCGGCGCATCTGGTCTGGTGTGGGTGTTGGCGGCACAGCTGTGGCTTTTGTGCCACCCTTGCCTGTTGCTGCTGCTCGGACAGCTCACCTCAGTCGTGTCCAGAGGGAGAACTGGGCTAAGCGAGCTCACACTCCTCCGCCCCGTTCTTGACGCACCCCATCAGACACGCACAGCTGCTCAAGCTGGAAGCCGGGCCCAGAGGCACTGCGGTTCTGTCAGGCCGACTGAAGAACTCCCTGGGGAGGGGTTGGTGGACAGTTTTGTGATGGGCAATCTGATGAGGCCATAGCCTCATTTGTGAAGAGGGGTTTCGGCCGCTGGGTGAAGCCGGGGTCCCTTATGTAAGTCGCTCTGCCCCCCCTCTTGCTCTGCCAGAAACTCCTGCAGCCTGCTATGTGGGAAGGAGCAAGGCTTGTCCCCGGAAGCAGAGGCTCACTCTGAGTGCTGTTTTCAGCCCCTGTGATGGGCCCCAGGTGCAAGATGGGCCCCAGGTGTCACAGTTGCAGCTGGGCATGTGCTGCAGTGGTGCACGCCCTTCCGCATGGAGCACCTCTGCTTCCTCGAGTGGGAGCAGAGTCGGGCAACTGTGTCTTGGCACAGGAAATGCACCTTTTTTGAACTTTGCTGTGCTCTGCTGCTCTAGGAGAGCAGGAATTCCCGCCCTCCCCAAGCCTTTAATCTGCTCGGGTGTGGCATGGTGTCCTCCAGGCAAAGGTCACCAGCGCTTGAAAGGCCACCTGTCTGAGTCAGATTGGGGGTGGTACGAACCGTCACAAATGCAAAACGGCAGTCTGTATGTTGGAGTTTTTGATGGTTGGCACCTAGAGACTCAGCTGCTTGGTGGCACCCAGCATATCAGGTTCTGATACGATTACGATTATGATTCACAAAGTTAAGGGAATGCTGCTCCTGTCCCAACACAGGGCTTATTCCGCATTGCTGCTGGGGCCTCCAAACTCAAGAAGCTGAAAGCAGCGCTGGACTGCTCCTCATCGCACCTGGATGAGTTTTACTCAGACCCACATGCTGTGGCGGGTAAGTTGACTGGGCCCCGGAGAGGCAGGTGTGTTGGCTGGGCCTGCCTTGTCCTCCAGGGCCTTCCCATGTCAGCCTAGCAGGTGTGATGGTGGAGGAAAGAAAGCCAAACAAGTCCTGCTGGATCAGACACAAGGGCAGCCAGCCCTCCGTACACATGCCGGCAAACCAGCTGCCCACGGGATCCCTCAAGCGGGATGGATGCAGGAACGCCACCTGTCCAAGCTCCTCAGCAACCGGCCTGCAGGCACACCACCCCCCTCTGGGGAAGGAGGGGGCACACGGCCCACAAGGCTAGTGGCCCCCTTCTCCATGGATCTTTTAAAGCCATGCAAATTGTTGGCCATCACCACTTCCTGTGGCAGTGATTGCCATAGTGTTATTGTGCATGGTGCAAAAAGTCCTTTTTATCTGTCCTAAATGTCCCACCAATCAGCTTCATGGGATGACCCCAGGTTCCCCTGTTATGGGAGATGAAGGAAAGTCTCTCCCTCCTTGCTTTCTCCACACTGTACATTCTTTTAAACACCTCTGTCATGTTTTCACATACTTTCGCTCAGTCATTGATTCGAAAGGAGCCAGCAGCCAGGAAATTCAAGGAGGATTGAGCCTTGGAAGGGCAGCTGTTGGAAGAATGGAAAAGATCACCAAGTGTCAGGAGATTTTACTGGAGGCCAAGGTCAAGATCATCCAAACTATGGTGTTCCCAATCACAGTGTATGGAGGTGAAAACTGGACAGTGAATAAAGGTGACCAAAAGAAAACTGACCCATTCGAAACATGGTGCTGGAGAATAACCTTGCCAATACCCAGAAAGATGAACAAGTGGGCCCTAGATCAAGTCAGGCCAGACCTTTCCCTACAAGCAGAAATGACGAGACTGAGGACGTCACCCTTCAGGCACCTCGTGAGAAGGCAAGACTCCTGGAGGTGATCGTCTCGCTGGGGAAACTCAAAGGCAGGAGGCAAAATGGAAGGCCAACTCTGGGAAGGAAGCCATGGCCTTGACTTTGGCAAGCTGTCATGAGCAGGATGTTTTGGGGGGCTTTCACTCATCGGACCACCATAGGTCAAAGACAGCTTGGCAGCCCATAACAGCAACAATCCAGCTGGCTCGTCCTTTTTGCCCTTGCTGAGCAGCTTCCAAGCATTGGGAGCTTCAAGGGAACAGTGGCTTTTTCAGCCTTAAACCTAAGCTGCTCCTAAGCCCTATCAATAGTAATGGGCAGTAGTACTCCGGCCACTATAGGGATTTCCGAAGTGTCCATTTCCTGGAGATTTTTCAGCACTGCTCATTTATGCCACCCCTCCTGAACAACTTGCAGATCTACTCTTCAATGGGAAACTTGGTTTTCTAATCCTAAGCTGGGCCTTAGCCCTAGCCCAAGTAGGGGGCTGAATATACCTGCCACAATAGGAGTTTCCAAAATGTCTACTTCCTGGAGCTTCTCCTGCACAGCTCATTCTTTCTGCCATTCCTGAACAACCTTCAGGCACAGGCAGCTTCAAGAGAAGGTTGGTTTCTCTAACCCTAACCCTCATCTGGGCCTCAACTGTAACCCAAATAAAGGGGCTGAAGTAAAGCTGTCGCAGTGGGGCTTTCCAGTTATCTCCTCTTCCTCACCTTTTTTTTAAGCTAAACTGTCCCAGTTGCAGCCGCTTTTCACAGGGGAGCTGCCCCAGTCCCCTTATCCGTTTTTGTGTCCCTTCTCCACACTTTTTCCAGTTCAGCGATGTCTATTTTCAGGTAAAGTAACCAGAATTGAACACAGTATTATTATTATTATTATTATTATTATTATTATTATTATTATTATTATTATTACTACTACTACTACTACTACTACTACTACTACTACTACTACTACTACATTTCTATGCCGCCCCTTGCCGAAGCCTCGGGGCGGCTTACAGGATTTATATGAGGAATTACGATTTTGACAGTTCTGTTTGCTGTTCTGTTCATCATGATGCCTAGCATGGAGTCTGCCACTTTAACTGCAGCTGTGCGCTGGGTCAACATTTTCATCAAGCTGTCCACTAATACCCCAAGATCCCTTTCTGCTCAGCTCAGATCCCCTCAGCGTATACTTGAAGTTGGGATTGTCAACATTTTCATCAAGCTGTCCACTAATACCCCAAGATCCCTTTCTGCTCAGCTCAGATCCCCTCAGCGTATACTTGAAGTTGGGATTTGTTGCCCAAACAAGTTTTACTCTACTCTTGCTTACACTGAACTGCATTTACCATTTAGTGCCCGTTCTCCCAGCTCAGAGAGATGCCTTTGGAGCTCTTCAAAATCTCTTTTCCTTTTAACCACCCTAAATAGTTTGGTGTCATCAGCAAACTTGGATACTTCCCTGCCTACTCCTAGTTTCGGATCATTTACGAATAGGTTGAAAACCACCGGTCCCAATACAGAAATTGCCATGTATTCCCACCCTCTGTCTTCTGTTCTTTAACTGGTTGGCGATCCATAAGGGGACCCCTGCTTTTATTCCATGTTTAGTTGGCTGCCTTATCATGGCAATAAAGATGGCTGTGGAGAGACAGACACGCTCCGGGGTGCAACCGCTTGCCGTGCTGGTTTGATCATGATCCACGGCTGCACCGTTGCTTTCCGTCACTACGTTTTTCTTGGAACTACGTGGAAGAGAAATTCAAAAGAAGCTGCAATGAACTATTTTCCTTTTTGAAATGAACATAAGCTTCCTGACAAAATTTGAACATCTTCAGAGGAGAGATTGTGATTCCAGCTGCACAGGAGTCTTTGGGTGCCGTGCATTTTTAAATGTCAGCTGAATCCACTTTAACCCACCACTCTTGCAGTGTATATTTTTATTTTGTTTTTTTTTGTTTGTTTTTTGATGAAGCTGCTGCCTGCAGAATATTTTCCCTCTCAAAAATGAATATGGATGTCTTGAGTCCCTCTGACGCTTGATCCTGATTAACAGGAGGAAAATACCAGGATTTGGGGATGTGGTGCACTGGCCCTTGGCCAAGTGGTTTGGATGATTTGGTGTTGTGCGTAGCACTTTAGGAGGGCATTTTCGTAAACAATTCCGGTCTGTACGTGAGTGAAAATGAAACCGTGATTGTTTCAGCACCTGAGCACATTATGCACCCCCAGTGTGGTTAACCGCATGCGATTCATCATCCGGCAGTCACAGCTGTGCTTGCTAGATTCCGAGCGATGATCAGGTTTTCCCCTCGAAGGAATGCTTGGCGTAGCAGCAGGACCCAGTTCCACTCATCCCCGCGTGTCCACTGGGCCCCGCCTTTGTCTTGATCTCTGGAGGAGGCCTGGCAGAGCAGCGCTCCATGCAAGGGAGTCTCTGGATTGGCATTGCTCATTCTCCAGATGTATTTACTTTAAAGAGTTCTTTGCTCGTGGAACTCTTTGCTGACTAGGAACAAAAAGAGTAAACTTAACAACTAAGCGCTCTTCTGGCTTGAAGAAACGCATGCTGTGCACCACACTCACAAACCGGGTGCTCTTCCGGTCACTGTCCTTCGAAAAGGGTGTTGTAGACTCTGGCAGAGGTGGAGGCGAGGGCTGCCACAGTGACAGAGGAGCTGCAGCGTCGGGGATTTTTTTACCTTGGGAAAAAGGGTGAGCTGAGGAGGCTCAGTGGGGGCTGCGTAAATGTGCACTGTGTGAAGAAAGTGGAGGGGGTGGGACTCTCCTGCCCCCAGACCCAAGAGCCCAGGCCCCTCCAGTGAAGCAGAGTGGGAAATGGGGGGCAGAGGCACAAGACTCGTGTCCCACGGAGCTACGCTCAGGCACTCCCTCCCATGAGATGGGTAGACGGCACCCCGGAGAGGTTGCCGAGGGGCCCAGTGGAGGAGGGGGCCATTTTCTTCAGCATCACTTGGCTGAGAGATGGCTGGCGGGGGCACAGGATGTGCTGCGGTTGCGGCGGGCTTGGATGCAGCGGGTGCTGTGGCAGGACGGGGGTCAGGGCCACCTGAAACTGCATGCCAGTCACCCTTGTGCTATGTCACACCTGCCTTGCCCTTGCTTCAGGTGCCCTGAAGTCCTACCTGAGGGAGCTGCCGGAGCCACTGATGACCTACACCCTGTATGATGAATGGACTCAAGTGGCAAAGTAAGGAGAAGATGGAGTGGGCCCCTGGGGTGGCACTGCAAGCTGGAGAAGCCTCGTGAGGCAGGCGTGCTCTGGCCCCAAAGACTCGGCCGGCACTCTCCTCGCTCCTTCAGAAACTGTCCCTGGACCCTCCTCCATTCTTGGGCCCCCTTTGGCCAGCGGCTGCCCAGTGCTCCCGTTTGTTCCAGGACAGTCAGAGCCGGTCTCCATACGAGAGCGGGGCATTTATTTTGTTCATTTTCGCATTTACATGCCGCCCCCTACTCCAGAGAAGGCTCTGGCTTGGCAGTACTTTGAAGGCGGTGCTTAACATTTAAGAGCTTAATTACTATCACACATTCCAGGGTCGTGCCTGCTTTTCAGCTCTGTTGAGTAGCGTGCGCAGTGCCTGGCAAAGACCCTTGGGGGCTTGCGTTCGGTTGCACTGAGCCAGCTCCCTGTGGCCTTTGGGCCATGGCGGCTTTGATGCTGGCCAGCTCTGCTGAAAGACCCAGTGGGGGAATGAACTGGGGCGGGCTGCAGCTTTGCGTGTCTGCACAGCACTGGCTCAGGAGCACCTCGCCTCTTCCCTAGCATTCAGGACCAGGACAGGAAACTTCAGGACCTGTGGAGGATTTGTCAGAAGTTGCCTAACCCTCACCTGGCCAACTTCAGGTAGGCGGCCCCTGGCTGCAGCATCTCCTGTGTGAAAGGTGTCCACCCTGAGCACAGCCTGGTCCCCCTTCCCCACCTCCCATTTTTTGCAAGAGCGCCCTTTCTGGGATGGAAGCCAGAAGGGCCCTGTGGGTTGTGAATGACAAACTGTTCCCTGGGGGACTCTGTGCACGTGCTGTGTTGCGTTGCGTTGCGTTGCATGCAAGATTGATAAGCTACTGAGAACAGTTTGTTTTTCAAGGAGACATTCCTCTGTTGGGGGTGGGGGGGTTGTGTCCAGCTGTAGTGCCACAAGGCAGGCAAGGCAACAGAGAGGGGGCTGGCAGTTCTGTTGCACCAAGGCATAGAAGCATAAGGAGACATCCGACATCAGCCGGGCCATGGGTGCCTTCTCCTCCTCCTCAGCACTGTCGCTGTCAGCAGCTGGGAGGACACACACGGAGTGCATCCTGTCAGCTCTGCACCGGCCTGACATCTCCCAACGCAGCCCAGAGTGCGAGAAGATGCTTCTGTGACCAGAGAGTTTCCACTTGCTTGCTCATGGGAGCATGGGCCTCGGGGCAGGAATGCCTCCAAGTCTCCCGTGGATGCCCTCCTTGGTCCACAGCGATTGCCAGGACTTTCCTAGCCCTGCCCAGAAGTGTAGGCATCTGTCATCATCTGCATGCTCCTGCCAAGCAAGATTTAGAATTCAAGGGGGATTTGGACCCTGTTTGTCTTCCTGGGAATAGGCAGGGCAGGAAAGAAACTGAGAGCTTTCAGACCTGGGATCTCTTGCTGCATAAAGAGCCTTTTGCCCCTAACCCAAGGACCGCTGCTTGCAGGTACCTGATCAAATTCCTAGCAAAGCTGGCCCAGTACAGCGACGTGAACAAGATGACCCCAAGCAACATCGCCATTGTGCTGGGCCCAAACTTGCTGTGGGCCAAGAATGAAGGGTGAGTGCTTGAGTGTTTGTTTCGTGTGCACATGTATTTCTATAGCATCCAATCACTGAAGCTCTCTGGGTGATTTGCTGTGCATAAAATACAACATAAAACACCAACTGCAATAAAAACTTGATAAAAAGATTACCATAGAGCTTGAGAACAAATTTAGAACAAATCTTTAAAAGCTACAATAGCTTGAATTGCAAGACTTGTTTAAGCAGCTAACAAAGCCCCAATATAAAAGTTATTTGTCAGATGCCTGGCAGCAGAGGACGCTCTTCACCGGGTCTTGAAAAGGTATACAAGTTGGTGCTCAGTGGGGAGCTTGCTCCGTGCATCGGGAGCCATTGCTGAAAAGGCCCCTTGTTGTTTGCGCCAGCCAAGTCCCCCTTGGAGGTGGCAGTGGGAGGCAGCTCCCAGATGGTGGCTCACCTGGGCAGAGTGCAAGTGGGGGAGGTGCTCCGTCAGGTGTCCCAAGCTATAAAGGGCCTTATAAGTTAAAGCCAGCACCGTAAACTGGGCTCAGAAGCCTATAGGCAGCGGATACAAGTGGGCCAGGATTTGTGCTGTGTGCTTAGACCCTCTGGTTCCTGCTGTTAATCTGGCTGCCACATTTGCCAAAGCTGCAGCTTCTGAGCTGTCAAGGGTGCAGCGTGCATTGCAGCAGTATACGTGAGTGGCCACCAGAGCATCGAAAGCTGCGCCCAGGCTACGCGCGTCCGGACGGGGCATAGCTGGCAGAAGGCCCTCTGCTCCTCAAGTGATGAAGATGGCTCAGGGAGCACTCCCAAGCCGTGAACCTGCTCCTTTAGCGGAACGCAGCCCCACCCTGGGCAGGTTGCGTTCCCACCATCTGGCCAGAAGAGTCACCCGCTAGCAGCATCTCAGTCTTGTCTGGGTTGTTAGCTCTCATCCAGTCCGGGCGCCGGTTTCAGCTGCTGATGGAAGTGCGCTCCATGGCCCCACTCAGCAGCTTCACACAGATGTTAATGTCAGGGCTGACCCCTGAGGAGCCCATGTTGGAGGATCCAAGGGGCCAGGCACGACCTTCTGGAGCTGGCTGGCTAAGTCGGAGTGGAACCAGTGCCAGAACCCCATTGCCAGCCCTGAGGAGACCCTAAGACCACTTGCGTTCAGGCAGGTTGGGCACAACCACTCTTCCCACCTTGGCTGCTTTTCCTGCAGATTCCCTGGACAGCAAATCGTGGCCTGCTTTTGGCTGGGCCCACTGGAGTTGGTGTACTCTGCAGGCAGGGCTGTCCCTAAATCAGAACAGGCTTCAGTACCAAGCAGTCGCCGCAGGCAGCAGCCGTCCCAGTCTTCCTGTCCCATTCCGTTGATTTTGTGCAGGGGCTGCGTGTTGCAGCTGCAAACTGGCGATACAATCAGATTTCAGAGAGGGGGCAAATGCTGGCAGGCTCTTCCTTGCCAAGAGTCGTCCAAATGCGCCCATCCGGTTTCCTTCTCTCCCCAGCTCTCTTGCCGAAATGGCAGCGGCAACTTCAGTGCATGTGGTGGCTGTTGTCGAACCCATCATCCAGCATGCAGCCTGGTTCTTCCCTGAAGGTGAGTGCCGGTCAGCTCCCAAGGTGGTCCACTGCTGCGGAGGGCTGGCTGGGCTCCTGCTGGGAGTGCCGTTCGTCACTTCCGATAGTTTGGAGGCCTGAAAAGAGCAGGTGGCTCGTGTGGTGCAGAAAACGATTTGCCACCCTCGCTCGGCCCTGGAGTCACGGAACTCGGGAGCCAAGCCCTTGGGCAGCTCTTCCTGCGGGCCCTCCCAGGTGACACGCAGTGTTCTGTGAAGCCATGCATTTTGGATTAACGCTTTGAAAGTGTTAGCATTGTAAGCAGTGAATTCAGCATAATGAGCCTGAGCTGTGAGATACTGTAAGATATTTCGGTTTTCATAACGTGTGTCCGGTCCTATGAGGGTGAAGCAGTGGCTCCTTGCCTGCTGTGCAAGGAAATGATTTCTGTGTGGTGCCTCTGAATCGCACATGAAAGGTACGGATGCAGCAGATTGAAAAACCTCTTTCTCAATTCCAGAGATGGATTTCAATGTGTCCGGAGCATTTGTGGGACAGCCTGCTGTGAGTTCAAATCACCTTCATGCAGGGAGTGATTTTGACTCCGGGACTCTGGAGCGAAAGAGGCCCGTGAGCATGGCCGTGATGGATGGAGAGCTCCTGAGGAAGGAAAGGTACTGCCCCCCCCCCCCCCGCAGCCCCTTCAGACAGCCGTGAGGCTGCTTCAGGGCTGTTCGCCGAGGAGCACCGCCTTAAACCCAGACGAGGCACGTGCTCTGCTTCAGGCCCTTGGGAGGGCAGCAGGCCCTGTTCCTGTGGGAAAGGGCAGCCAACCGAGACCCCCGGGTTCGAATGGTCGTGCTTGACTTCCGCTTGCTTCCATTGTTTAACTCTTTTTTGAACATACCTGCAATGCAGTATCTGCTGAAAGGCGACCAGACTTGGGGTGCACCCCAGAGAAACACTGTCAGCATCTGCACATGAACACGCAGCACTTGCTTACCCGCGGGGTCTGTGATGCAATATGAGCTTGGAGCATTCCTTTGCAGGCAGCCAGCCATAAGCTCTTCCGCAACACTTTGTTTCTTCTCCGTTCCCCCCAGCGTTGTTGTCCTTGGACTAAGCAGGAGGGTAGTCCCTTTAAAATGTATGCCCCCAAATACCTTTTGGACTTCTGCACATCTTGGGCTTCTCTCCTAATTCCTCAGTGGATCAGCTTCAGCTGCAATCCCATCAGTGATCATACTTTGGAACAATAGATCAGTTTATGGTTTGCAGAGTGGCTTAAAAGTATAAAAACCAAGTATGAGTCACACGTCAACCATTAAAGCAATACAGGACATAACACTGTGTAATTATATAATGCAATGCCACTTTAAAGCCATAGCAACCACACGAGGATTCATGGTCTCTAGGAACAAGCCGTTCACCCTTAAACATGTCCGTGAATAAATGAGCTTCTAAATATGGGAAGAAATGCAGCTTCCCCAGAGGAGTTTGGGCATTTCCTTCTCAGATTCCTGAAATGCCACCATCAGTCCAGGGTGCACATGCACTGTTAGGTGTGTAAAGAGGATGCTGGCGTGGGCCAGGGACCATCGTCGAGGGTGAGCTTGGGGCACGTATGCATTGTTGCAAGCAAACCCTTAGCAGTGCTTTCTCCTCATCACTGCAGCCTGAGGAGGGTCCAAAGGTACAGTGCTGGCATTTCCTTCTCATGATGCTCACACAGAGCGGGGGCTTGCTGGGCCTTCTCTCCTGAAATTGCACGGCAGTGGTGTTTTCGCCTGATCGGTTCAGAAAGTTTCAGGCCTTCACTGTAAAGGCTTCTGATTTGGTGGGCAACATCCAGTGGGCTGAAACTCCCAGAATGCCCTCCTGTTAAACTTCTCTTGATAACCCCCCGGTAGTTTGTCCTGCCACTTCAGTCAGCCTCTTGGCATGTGTGCCTCCAAGCATACCGTGTGGTTCTGAAGAACTTTCTGGGAAAATTTTGCTACCTTGGTTTGAATTATAGTTTCCTACATTTTCTTTGCACTATTCCTGCTGAACCAGCCTTCCTTCCTTTTAGCAGGGATGGAAGAGCTTCTATTCCAAAACAAAGGTGTTTTTTGCTTTGCCTTGGTTTATTACCGGCCATGCCAGAAGATATTCTGATGTAATGCAAAATAAAAGGGAAAGCAAACTTCAGAATTCTACACAATTGGATCATGCAGATTTTGCAGGGTGGCCTGTTTGGGCCTGTGCTGCATTTTCTGCTTTCAGGAGGCAAGAAATCCTGGAAGGCAGCAAAGGTTTCCCTTCCATGCTGTTAGGGAGCCGTCTCAGTCACTGCGATGGCGTCCCAAGATCTTGTTGTGCGCTTGGTCCATGTGTTTAGAAGCTGACCTCTGATGCCTAGAAGCCGGTCTTCCTGGTACTCGGGAAGCAAGGCTCCGTGCGCCATGTTGCACCCTGCGGTAGCACGTGATTGTGGGGCGCACAGTCCTCGCTCCAGAGTGCACAGTGAAAACTAAGACAAAACCAGGTACCTACTGGCATTGTACTGGTTCTTCTTTGTGGTCTCTGTGGGGGCATCCCACATGTGGTCTTTGAGCCTGCATGAGACCTCTTGTCGGGAAGATTGTCCTAGCTAAGCTTGTTCTGGTGGGAAGCCCACCCTGCCTCCCCCGGTCTATGTGGGGAGGGGCTTCCGCCACTTTCCAGTTTTTTTCTGACCACTCCTGTGTGTGCATGCCCTGTAGTGCTTCAGCCATGTGCACGGGAGACCCCCTCACGGTTGTACTGATGGTTGAGATTCTGATTTCAAGTGTGGGAATGTTTTGAACCACAACTCTGGTTCGGGATCCTGAGACACGGCGGTGGGTAGCAGTGGGGGAGATCAGCCCCAGAGCAGGCAGGGAACCAGTCAGTCCAGCTGTTGGAACATTGGAGAATTGCAACCTGAAAGAGGAGACATGGAAATGGGACGTCTCCCCAGTGGAGAACGCCCGCCCCCAGAGAGGTAGGCCCGGTCACTTACCACTGTCACCGGAGGGAGGGAAGCCCAGTTAAGGGCACAGCGGGTGGCGTAGGGGTGCGCCCGTTTTCACAGCAGAGCGCCCCGGAGGGGGCAGCACTCGGACGGGCACATGGAGGAGAGGCTCCTGCCGGAACGAGCTCAGCTGGGAGAATCTTCCCGACAACAGGCCCCCCATGGGCGCAGAGCCCCTCTATGTGAACGTGCAGGTGGCCGCGCGAAGGACTGCCGTCACCGGTAAGCATCCTTCTGTACGCAGTCGCCCTGTTATTCTGCCATGGCTCTGTGCACTGTGGCATAGCCTGTGGTGGTTGCGCATCCACCCACCCGCCTGCCCATGGGACTGAGCCGAGGTGTGCTGCCTGCCCGGGCCCTGCAGCGTCTGAGTGCTTTGGCTTGCTGCTGCTTCGCATGCCTGGCGGCAGGGAGCACCCCTCCTGCCGCCTTGCGTTCGTGCTGCCCTGTGTCGCCTTTCCGTGTAGCCGGTCCGCATGGTGTGTTTGCTCTCTCTCTCTCCTGTAGCGTTGGTGTCAAGGTTATGGACTTCCAGGTGAACCCCCGGAGAGGTGGCACTGTTAACAGAAAGCCCACGGCCCCCGCTTTCCAGCCGCCACTTCCACCCACTGAGGCTGGACCACTGGCTCAGGCCGTGGCAGAACAGCCTCCGCAGGGCGCTGGGGTTGAGCCGGGCCTCTTGGGTGCTGCCTCTGGCCCCCCTCCTGGCCCAGCAGAGCAACCCCAAAGCCACGGCACTGAGGACAGCAGGTAAGCGGACGACGTGCGGACAGAAGAACTACGCTGCTGCCACCCCCAAGCACGGTGGGCGGAGAAGGGCCGTGCCACGTCCTTCGAGGCAGCAGGAGAGAAGCCGCTTGGACTGTCTTCTGGGCCACAGTGTGCCCCGCAGCCGACCCCTGTCAAAGCCAGCGAACTGGCACGCCTGCTCTGCAGGTCCGTTGTCAGCAGCGCAGCGCAGCCCTGCCCTGCCCTGCCCTGCGGCCGGCCGGCCGGCCACTCCCTCCCTCAGCAGCCCTCCGCAGGCGGAGAGTGCCTGAGCCAGCTCAGGTGGTGCCCCTGCGGGCCGGACAGTTGCCGCGGCAGCCAAGCATGACCACCCCGTGCCGCCCGGCCTTGGGCAGGGGGGAGTGTGCTCTTCCAGGCGCCTGGTCTTGTGCAGAAGTGCTGCGTGCGCCGTGCGCCATCCCCAGTCCGCGCTCTGACGTCCTTGTGTCATGCCAGCTCCTCCTCTCCCTGAGTGCAGGGAGGTCAAGCGAGGCCGGGCTGGAGGCTGTGCCCACTGCTGCTGCTTTGTCTGTCTGTGGCTGCATGTCTTGCGGCTGCCTGCCGTGCCGTGGCGAGGGGGCACCCCTTGCCCACGAACCGCAGCCCTCTGCATCCACGCAAGTGCAGGGCATGTTGGGCTGGAGGCGCGCAGAGGTCACCTCGGGGAGGAGGGAGGGAGTCCGCACACCAGCAGCTGGGTTGGCGCCTTAGCCTCTGCGAGCTCTCTAGAGGGGGCCACTCCGCTCGCCTCCCCACCTGGCCCTGCGGAGGCTGGCTGTGGCACAGCCCCAGGGCCTGCAGACCCAGGACAGGTGGCCCTGCATGGACGGCACCCCTGGTGAGCAGTGGCGAGTGCCAGCCGTGCCGAGTTGGAACAGAGCAGCGCCCCTCCGGAAGCCACGGCGGCCTCTGAGCAGCAGCCTCTGACCCAGGCCGTTCTCCCTTCTAGCGCGCCAAAGACGAAGGACTCCCCGCCCAGCAGCACTCCTCCTCCCACAAGGAGCAGCGGACACGGCAGCACTGCCCAGGCGCACCCTCAGCCCGCCAGCGGCGGCTCCGTCCAGCTTCCTGCTGGGCAGGCACAGAGTGCCGCGGGGCCCAGCCCGCACGCCCTCAGGCGAGGTTGGTGCTTGGGGAGCCCGTGTGGGCCGGGGAGGGAGGCCTCCGCGCATCCAGCGGGATGAGGCCAGACCGGGCTGGGCTGGAGGGGTGGGGGACTCGCCTGGCCGGGCTGCTGTGCGAGGAAAGGGGGCCCAGGGGGAGACTGGGGGAAGAGGCCTGGGGTCGTTCCTGCCACAGCAGCAAGCTGCTGAGCAGGCAGAAGGGCCGGGGGCTTTTCCAAGGATGGGGCAGCCCAGCCAAGCCCTTGCGGGGTGCGGCTGCCAGCGAGACCCTCCCCATTGCACCCCCCTTCTCTGCTCGTAAGTCTCCCTTTCTAGCAGGGCACCCATGGGAGCACCCGCTCCCACGTCACACTTCTGTTGGCTGAGCGCATCCTCTGAAGGGGCCCGCCGGGCAGTGAGATGGGGGTGGGCCTCCCCGGGCAGCAGTGAGGCTGCCCACAGCCGAGCGCCTGGGTGGGGGTGGGGAAGGCAGCCGGCAGGGGGGCATGTGCTCGAGGCCAGGGACAGCCGCACTGGGAATGACTGCTCTTTCTGGCCTTCTTTGCAGCGGTCAAAAAGCCCGCCCCAGCCCCTCCGAAGCCAGCCAACCCACCGCCCGGCCAGCCGGCCAGCCAGAGCACTGCCCCAGCCCCGCTGCCGCCCTCTGTGTCCCCCAGGCCACCTGCTCGGAGCCCTTCCCCTCCCAGCCAGCATCCCAGCCCCGGGGGGCCTGGCCTCCCCTCCGCATCGTCCCAGGGCTCTGCCCCTCGGCGGTACTCCAGCAGCCTGGCCTCCATACATGCTCCCAGCCACCCACCCCCACAGCCCCCCACACAGGCGGCGGCTGCCCCCACTCCGCAGGGGAAGGCGAGCAGCCCCGGCCCCTCCCCCCCCGCAGCCCCCAGCACCGAGCTGGAGCGGCCCTCGCCCACTCCGCCACACACTCCCTCCCCCCCGGACACCCCACCCCTCGAGAAGCACAGCACCAGCGCCCCCGCGGTCCCGCCGGCCTCCCAGGATGCGCCACCAGCTCAGTCCCCTGCTCAGACGGGCACGCTGCCAAGGCCGAGGCCGGTCCCCAAGCCGCGGAACCGCCCCACCATCCCGCCTCCGCCTCACCCGCCTGCTGTTCACCCAGCCGGAGATGGCGCCCTTCCGGGAGGACAGCCTTCGACCGCATCCCGCTTGGTGACTGGTAAGGGTGGGTGCCAAGCCCTCTTGGCGGTGGGAGGGGCTTCTTGGTTTGCACGGGGCTGGAGCAGCCCACGCTTGGGGCCCGAGGTGGATCCTGCCTAAGGCAGGACGGGCATCGCCCGTGGGAGAAGCCAGGGCTGGCGGGCGCAGGAGCACAGAGGCGGCAGACCATGTGACACGGCGCTCTTGTCCAGGTGGGCTCTGCATTGCTCCAATTTTGGTGGAAGCAGTTTTCCATCACAATTTTCCTTGATGAGCAGCATTCCATGACTTGACACTTTCCTCCCAGTCTTCAAAATGTTGCAGCATTCTGTGACATGAGAGCAACTTATCCAGTGTCGCAGCCCACAGAGAGGCAGGGGAGGTTTTTGCCATATCGCATGGCTTGCTTGTTCTAGCGTGTCATGCTTCTGGCGGCACGAGCCGGGAACCATTTCACAAACCCCTAAAGATGTGATGCGTGTCTGTAAATGTTAAGGAAACCGCAAGAGCTGCCCTGATATCAGCGTTCTCCTTCATCACACATCTCCTACACAGTAGGATGCCAGCTTGGTCTTGGAAGGAAACCCCACCCTTGCTAGCTAATACAGTGTTACCATATTGATGCAATCAGGCACCCGGTATTTGGGAAGGCGCACGCATCCCTGGCCACACGCTGACTTCCGTGCTAATTCACAATATGGTCTGGGCGCTTTTTCAGGATGCTTAATCGTAAATAACATTGTTCTGAGGAGACCCAGACTTGTTGCAAGGTGGAGCAGCGCATGCCCCTCTCTTAATTTGACCGGATCCCTCCCTCATTGCCAAACCTTAACGGGCTGCTGGCTGAGATAGTTGCACAAATAACCCTTTAAATCCCCTCTAGGTTGTAACACAACTGGAACATAACACGCTAATTGAGACTTTTATTAAATGATCTAGATGTTTGACCAGCATTATTCAGTAGGAACAGATTGGAAATGGTAAGAAGAAATTGGGCCTTCCGATTGGCCAGAAATGTTGCAGATGCATAATCAATAGTGCAGCTTTGCCCCTTACTAACTGGTCACCATAACACGGCTTGCTTGCACCTGGACTAATCCTGCATGTGAAAGGAGTGATGCTGCGTTTGTGGCTATTTCTGTCCTTCATCTTAACGCATCCCCCGGATATGCTCCAGCATCGTGCCCTGTCACATGCTCAGCCTGTTGGTGGTGTGGGGATTTTTCAAAAACTCTGAAGCATCACCAGCTGCAGCACCCGTGCACACACCGTCCTTCCTTGACTGAAGTTGAACACGGGCAGTCCCCAGGTTACGAGCAAATTCCATTCCTGAGAACACCTTTAAGTCGATTATCTATCTAAGTCATACCATGTACACATGGGCCATATTTGGCATGTGTAAGCCAAATGTGTGTCTTGGTATATGTATGTATTTTACCTTTATACTCATATACATCACTTAAACGCTTCCGTATACACTACAATACCTGCAACACAATACCGCATGGGAGGACCTGCATGTCTGCAGGGGATGGGGTCCAAGCCCCCTATTGGGTGTCTCGAACAGTAGATAGTAGTGAACAGTATAGCGTCTGTGCTCCACATTCCCAGGGATTAGGGGTGCAGGGCCACCCAAAAGTGGAAAACCCACAGATACTGACTTCCGTGGGTTTCATTTTCAAGAATGTTATTATTTGCGAGTTCACCATCCATAATAAAATGGGGTTTTTTGTTTGTTTTGTAACCTAGTGCGGTTAATCATAATCACTGTAGAGAGAGAGGGAGGCCACCAAAGCTTGTCTTCTTGCTCCGTTATCCAGAAAGGGAAATCTCTCAGGCATTTCCTTGGTGCAAAGAGGCAGCACTCGTGAGCTGGGGGACAGAGGCTATTTATTATTTATTTAAAATTTTTGTATCCCGCCCCATCACAAGAGCCTCAGGATGGCTTACATACAATAAATAATAAATGCAAATAGTGCAAATTAAAATCCAGATTCACCCTGGCTGTAAATTAAAAACCTATAGGTGATATTAAAAATTGTTAAAATATTGTTTAAATAAAAAGGTCTTAGCCTGGTGCCAAAAAACAAATAATGACGGTGCCAGGCAGACCTCTCTGGGGAGCGCATTCCATAGGTGGTACTTAGCCTCCTAATGTCTTTCACAGAGGGTTCCTGGAGGAGGGCCTCTGCCGCCAATCTCAGGCGTTCCTTTAGGTATCCAGGTCCCAAGCTGTTAAGGGCTTTATAAGTAATAACTAGCACCTTAAATTGAGCCCACACTTCGATGGGAAGCCAGTGAAACTGGTAGAGGACTGGACCCGTCAGCAACCTGGCTGCTCTATTTTGCATCACCTGAAGTATCCGGACTGTCTTCAAGGGCAGCCCCACGTAGAGAGCGTTACAGAAGTCCAATTGGGAAGTAACCAGTGTGTGCGTCACTGTTGCTAGGCAGTCGTCCTCCAGGTAGGGACGCAGCTGATGGATCAACCGAAGCTGAAGGAAAGCGCTCCTCACCACCGCAGTCACCTGAGCTTCCAGGGAGAGCTCCGGGTCAAGGAGCAGTCCCAAGCTGCGGACCCTGTCCTTTAGAGGGAGTGCAACCCCATTCAGAACAAGGTCCAAGTCACCTACCCAGGAGCCCGAACCACCAACAGGACCTCCGTCTTGTTTGGATTGAGCTTCAGTTTATTGGCCCTCATCCAGCCCATTACCTCGGCCAGGCACCGGTTCAGTACAGCCACTGCCTCACCTGGATTGGTTGAAAAAGAGAGGTAGAGCTGGGTATCATCAGCGTACTGATGATTCCGCAGCCCACACCTCCTGATGACCTCTCCCAGCGGTTTCATGTAGATGTTAAATAGCAAGGGGGACAAAATGGACCCCTGCGGTACTCCGTGGCATAGCTGCCATGGCACAGAGCCAAAGTCCCCCAGCACCACCTTCTGGAATTGGCCATCGAGGTAGGAGTGGAGCCACTGCAAAGCAGTGCCTCCGACTCCCAGTCCCGCTAGCCTATCCAGAAGGATACCATGGTCGATGGTATCGAAAGCCGCTGAGAGGTCCAGGAGAACCAACAGGGACGCACTCCCCCTGTCTCTCTCCCTGCAGAGGTCATTGTACAGGGCGACCAAGGCAGATTCAATACCGTACCCGTGTCTGAAGCCGGACTGGAATGGGTCCAGATAATCAGTCTCATCCAAGAGTGCTGGAGTTGTCCCGCCACCACCCGTTCCAACACCTTGCCCAGAAACAGGATGTTGACCACCAGTCTATAATTGGCGGCCATCTCTGGATCTAGGGACGCCTTCTTTAGGACCGGCCTGACTACTGCCTCCTTTAGAGGGGCAGTCACCCGGCCGTCCCTCAGAGAGGCATTGATGACCTCCAGGATCCAGGCACCAATCCCGTGTTTGGCTTTGGTCAGTAGCCACGACAGGCAAGGGACAAGTAAACAGGTGGTGGGATGTACTTGTCCAAGCACCTTGTCCACATCATCAGGGCGCAATAACTGAAACTCATCCAATAATATCTGACCAGATGGAGACATTGACACCTCCCCTAGAGGATCTGAATCACTAGTGGAGTTCAGCTCGTGACGAATATGAGCGATTTTCTCCTTAAAGTGCCAGGCGAAGTCATCACAGTGGGCCATCGAGGGAGGTATGAGATCTTTCTTATGGCCTGGATGTACCAGCCCCTGTACCACCCGAAAGAGCTCCGCTGGATGGCACTGTGAGGAGGCAATGGAAGTGGAGAAGAATTTCTTCTTCACCGCCTTCACCTCCACAGCATAGGCTCGATAATGAGCTCGTAAGTGTATTCGGTCAGATTCATCCCGTGATTTCCTCCACCTACGCTCTTGACATCTCCCAACCCACTTCATCGCCCGTAATTCAGGTGTGTACCAAGGGGATGAATGGGCTCTGCCGGACAGGAGAGGATGCTTAGCAGCGATCGTGTCAATAGCTCTGGCCATTTCCCCATTCCATAGTTCAAGCAGAGCATCAACAGGAGCGCCAGCTTTATCAACTGGAGACTCCTCCATTGCCTTCAGGAATCCATTCGGATCCATCCTGCTCCGGGGGCGGACCAACACAATCGGGTCTGCACCCTTACAGAGGGAAAGGTCGCTCTCGAGTTCAAACCTCACGAGGAAGTGATCTGACCATGACAAGGGTGTCAGACACAGGTTCCTCACCCTCAGACCACCCTCTTCCTGCCCCGTCGAGAAAACCAGGTCCAGCGTGTGTCCACGTTCATGGGTCTGGCCAGTGACATGTTGAGACAGCCCCGTGGCCATCATGGAGGCCATGAAGTCCTGAGCCGCCCCGGACAGAACAGTCTCGGGATGGAGATTGAAGTCCCCCAGGACCAGCATCCTGGGGGTCCTCAACACCAGGTCCGAGACAATCTCCGTCAGCTCAGGCAGGGAGACTGTTGGGCAGAAGGGTGCACGGTACACCAGCAGAATCCCCAATCTGTCTCGGTCGCCCAACGCCAGATAGAGGCACTCTAGACCCGGTCTCGAGAGAACAGGAAGCCCCGCAAGGGAGATGGAAGCTCAATAGATTGAAGTGACCCCCCTCCCCTCCCCTCTGGGCGTGGCCAGTGCTGGACCAGGTACCCAGGCGGGCACAGTTGGGAGAGGGACACATCCCCGCCCAGGTCTCTGCGATGCAAGCCAGGTCGGCCCCCTCATCCACAATCAGATCGTGGATGAGGGATGTTTTGTTGTGGACGGACCTGGCATTAAGCAGCAGCACCGTCAGGCCCGAGGAGCGGTTGGTAAGCATACCCGGAACCTTCCGGCTGGGGGAATAACCAGAAGGGGGGACAGGTGTCAGCCACCTGTCCCTTCTCCTCCTATGTCTACACGTTAAACCCCCAACGCCATAACGACCGTTGCCCAAAACCACCCGAGTGGCGGCGCCCACGTGCTCCCCAGGCAACCCCACAGTAGCAGCCAGGCGTGAATCCATTAAAACAATCAAATTAAAATACAATAAAAACAATAAAACTCCAGCCACCCAACACAGAAGCCCACCCGCAGAGAGTCTATGGCCAGCCCAGCCCCCGCATGGCCCCAAATGGCGTCAACGCCCTTAGGCCGTCGCCCTTTGGCCGCTGGCCCGAGGCCTCCAGCCACGGCCGGCGAGTTAAGCCAGTGCCCCCCCCCACCCCCAATCCGGCGCAGCTGCCACCCACGCCGGTGGGGGAGGGTGGCGGGGGCGGCTGCGGAGAAACCCGCCAGCGCCAGTGGAGGGCCCTCAGGCCCGCACCAGCGTCCCCCAGGCCTCGGCATCTGCGGGCGGCAGAGGAAGGTGGCCCAGTCCAGGCTGGAGATATTTCTGGTTTTTCCACGTTCGTGGGAGTCCTGCACCCCCAACCCCTATGAATGTGGGTGGTTAAGTGAAACCGCGGTAACGGGAGCTTTGCCTGTAGTAGAGGCTTCAGGGCAGTTTGTAAGCCCCGGTTGTTCGTAACCCAGAGGTTCATAACCTGGGGGCCGCCTGTATCTGTGGTGACCCCTGGAAGGGGAGAGCACTGAAGGTACTTGTCACTCCATCATAGTCTGGACTCAACTTTGTACCTCTTCCCTCGCGGAAGACCGGGGGGGGGGCGGGCAGCGGGAAGAGCCCGTGTGCAGCCAGTGACTGCTGTGGAGCAGCTGAAGGAAGGCAAGCAGGAGGGCCGGTGGAGCCGTCGCTTCTGCTGCGGCAGCCCTGCTGGGTGGGGCAGTGCAGGGCCCTGTGCTGGGCCCTGGCATTGGAGCCCTGAAGGAGAAGAGCCCTCGGTGCAGCTGCCATGGGTGGTTCCGTGTAGCTTCCAGTTGCCCAGACACACCGAAAGGAGCTTGGCACGGGCCTTGGGACCTTTCTGGTGGAATAGAGAGGACGAGGCAGCCAGCCACCACCTGCCGCTTTACCAGGCTAATTTTCTTCCTTGCACATGCAAAGCATTCCTGAGGTGTTGGCAACCGCAGGCCCGGCGCCCGTTCTTTATGTTCTGTGCTGTCTGGGCAGCTTACAGGGTCTGGGTTACACTTGCCACTTGCGTGGCTTCACATCCCCGTGAAGCCAACGCCAGCCTGCCCACTGTGCACGGCCCCCTCTCGGTGGCCACTCCCACACACCTGAGTGCCTGAGCATGGGGTCCGTGCAAGGCCCTCCCCTTGGAACAGACGGGCGCTTCCCAGCCGGTGTGACCGAGAACGCTCGGTCTCCCACCCAGCCCTCGTCACAGAGGCGAGACCACCCGGCCGGCCCCCCGTCGCGTTCGCCCAGCAGGAGGCGGGATTTGTGAAGCGAGGGGCAGGGACAGCCTCGCCCCTCCCGCGCTGCCTCACGTGTGCGCAAGGGCCTGGGCCTGGGCCTGGGCCAGCCATCCGGGGGGCGGGGGGGGGGGCATTCCTTTTGAAGTGGAGCGACCCTTTCTGTAAGCCCAGGCCGGCGCTTTTGTGGAACAAGGTGCTGCTGGCGTGGCGTGGCGTGGCGTGACGTGCCTGATGTGCTGCCACTTGGCACTGTGGACAAAACGGGCACTGCCAGGGCCACGCGGTCTGTCTGTGCCACTCGGCACTGGGGCTGCCCCTGCGCCTTCGTTCCTGGAGGGGCGGGGAGGGCTGTCGTGTTCGGGTCCCGCTCTGCCCACTTCCAGGTGCCAGCGGGGTCGTCTCCTGCAGAACCCGTGCCCCCCTTGCAGCTCTGCAGGCCACACCTCCCAGCTGGCTTCCCCGTCTGCAAGCACAGACGAGGAGGTCTGTCCCCGCTTTTAAAGGCAGGGCAGCTCCTTCCAATTCAGTTTCCCGTGCTAAAACAGCATATTTTAAGAGGAACACGTTCCTTAAGAGGAACATCCTGTTTGGCAAAACTGGTCCCTTCATAGCTGGCGTGTCTTGCCTTCTCTTCACGTGACGGTTGAGTGTCTCTGACAGGCCTTGGGAAGCTGTATTCCACTGGCCTTTGCTCCCTCGTGTAAGCCCAGGGACAGAGATGGGCGGTTCCCACTCCCTGAGGAGCTGCTCGATTGTTCCATGAAGAACTTTGTACTATCTGGGAGGACTAGAGAGAGGCCTTTGAAAGTGTGTGCAAGATTTGGTGGCATTCCTTTGTCAGAAGTGGGAGGCGCAGCGCAAGAGGTCCTGCTGGGCCAGTACCCCGGCGCCTCCTCTTCGGCGGCTGAAAGGGTACATTCCCTGCCCCGCCCCGCCCCCAAAGCAGCTTTCCTTGGCATCAGGCAGCATTATCCTGGTGTGGTGCTGAGGGCAGCAATGCTCCCGAGTGCAGCGCTCAGGCCATACGCCCCACAAAGTCCCTGCTTGCTCCCTTCCCTGCCGTGTCGCCACAGAAGTGCCTTTTTGACATTTGCGTGTGTCTTTTTGATGTCTCTTCTGCACAGACTCCAGTTCGACTGTTCCAGAGCCACTGCGAGGCCTCCCAGCTGCAGAGCTTTCTACAGCGGAGTTGGCAACCTTGCCAAACCAGAATTCACACAACCACCTTGTGCTGGACATCAACCACGACTCTGAAAGCACCGCGTTGTAAAGGACGAAGCCACTCTGCGGCGCCGGCCCGGCCTCCCCAGAGTGAAGCAGACAGGCAAGGCTCCACAGCGAGAAGCTCCTGCACCGAGGGGAACCTGGCCCACCCTGGGGAAAGCTTCATGACCTGTGCCTCGGCGGGGTCTTCACGGGCTGGGCTGCTCGGGCTGCTGCCGAAGCGTGCGTTGGGCGCGCAGTTGCTGCCGTTAACCAAGATGGCATTCGCCAGAAAAATTCCAAGAGAATCCAAAGCAATGCATGCATAATGGAAATAACCTCCTTTAAAGGCCTTTTTGAACTCTTACTCCTAATTCTTTGCTCTTACCAAGGAGATGGTTTACCAGAGAAACTCCATCTCTGACATGCTGCAGACTTTTCGTTACAGTAATGAACCAAAAACATGCCACACATGCAGGGGGCGACTGCTGGTTTCGGTCCCTTCCCCAAGCGGCGGGTGCAGCTTTGTGCCTTGATGGACTGTTTTACTGCAGGAGGAAACATGCTGTCTCTCTAACCATTTCAGTGCTACTCTTTTTTAAAGTATTGTTATTTACGCCCTTGTTTTTCATAGTTATTTGTATTAACTATCCTGCTTTGGTCTCTGTAATGTCTGTAGGCAGCTGATATCGAGCTGGAAACTTTGGATAATGCGTATTGCTTTCAGCTGTTATAAATGAGTTGAAATTTGAAAGTGATTTTGAGCATCTGTTTGAATGCATCTGCTGAGTAAACTTCTCACTTTTGCTGCTGTAAGGAAAATTTATTCTCCCTACTCCATCTTCGGCCGGACCACTGCCCTGTGGACCACTGGCCCAAAGTTACAGGGACAGATAGCAAACATCCAGAATCTTGGGCAGAAACATATCTAATCCCTTTGGATAGACTTGGGCGAAAGAACTCCCTTCCCCGCTCCCAAAGTTCCTGAGGGAATAGAAGCATGACTCTTACACAGTGCTTTTTTGATTCGGGCGGGGCCCTGCTTTGTGTTAAATGAAGTGCCAGTGCATTTCTATGTTATCACGAGGGGCACCCCCAGTTCTGTGCCTGGCTGGCGCTCTGCTCCGTAGTGTGAACTTCACTGCACATCCCATCACAGCAGGACAAGGTGCAGCGAGTCGCTCTCTGTGTCGATGCATTTGGTGTTAAGCAATGCGACCACCATCTTCTGAAACTCCGTTTATTTACACGAACACTCAGCCACAGGCAACACCCACATGCACTCAGATCTTGCTGGCTGCTTTAGTCTTGCCTTCGTGTGGCCGGAAGAAGTTTAATGGGCACCCAGTTCCAAGCGGATTCCGTACCTGAACATTCATCCTCCACAGCTCCTTCCTGCTCTTTAACCACTAACTGAAAACCGCTGGCCGCTTGGAAGGAATGCTGTACGATTTCACATAAACATATGAGCAGGAGTGGGCCATACGGTTTCTGCAAGGAAGCAAAAGAACAAAACCTCTCAAGCCCTGGCCACACGATCCTGAGAAATGAACCGCCCCCCCCCACCACACGCACGCACACACGCACGCCCTTGCACGGCCCAACCAGGCCACTCTGTGGTAGACCTCCAGGTCTTCCAGTGGGCACTGCCCCGTGCTCTACGCTGAGTGGTGAAGTGCTACGTCTGCTGTGCAGTTACTGCGGGTGCCACAACGTGTCTTTCCAGCCACCCCATCCACAAGGGCTCTGCGTGAAACTGAGGTCAGTTTGGTTTGCACAACAACAGCCCACTACTGGCTGACTGCTGTGAGCCGTGGTTTGCTGGCACATGGTCTGGACCCCGGCTGATTTTCCGAGCGGCTTTCTTCCCAAGAAATCCCCAGAACCTACAGGAATGTTTCGCTCATAGTGGGTTGGCAGGACTTCCAGGCCCAGGTGCCTCTCCCCATCCGAGGATCCTCTTTTAAGTATGCAATTATTTTCTTTAGCACCATCCCCAGGATGTGGATTCTGCTCGTGTCTGAGGATGAAAAGTGACTGGCAGCAAGGTTCTGTTCTGGTCAGAAGGCCACTGGAAACCCACCTGTTGCTTTGATGGCAGAAGACAGGTGTGAGCTGGAAGGATGCATCACCAGCTTGTACCCTGAACCATCCCTCTCTATTCTTCTCTCTCCCTCAAACAAACCTGCAGCTAAAGCTAGGCCTTGCCTGGGGGGCCGTCCTCCCTGCTGGCCCTGCCAGCGCACCTGCTCCTTTTCTGCCTACTTACGCAGAAGGGAACCTCGCCGTACCCCTCTACCACTGGCCACATTGACCTGTAATGCAGCCTTTTCCAAATGCTGACGGGCTCCAATACTGAACTGAGCTGTTCCCGCCCCGAGTGCAAATGACCTGTGGCCCGAACAGATTAAAAGCAGCCAGGTGTGATGGTTCAACTCCAATCGCCATGAGCCTGTTCCAGAAGGGGAAGGAGGCTTTTCATTTTGCTCACACTCTGCGTCTGGTTCCTTTCCAGGCAGATGAAGATACCTGAATCCATGTTAGGCTGCAAAGGATTGTTGTACATCCTCAGAAATTCTCCTGGACTCAGACACTCCTGGGCCTTGCACAAACACCTGATTGTTTCTGCTGGGATCAGGAGTTCAGGCACTGCAGTGTGGAGGCATTCGCTCAGGCCTTTACTGCTCACCTTGAGGTCACAGGAAACGAAATACGAGATTAGCTTCTGTTCTGTGGCACTGATTCTGTAATGTATCCGTCCATTAATTTTACTGTGTTCTGAAAAGCAGTACACTGCAGGGGGGAGAGGGTGGTTTCAAATAGGAAAGACCTAACAGGAAACAACAAATAAAAAGATACCAGCAGCAACAATTAAGGCCAGAAAAGGCTTGACCCATTGCTAGCTGCGCCTCCCTGGAGAAGCCGATCTGGTTGCTTACTGCACGAGCAAGGATGCAAATGCAGGAACGGGGAAAGCAGGCGCCCTGGAGAGCAGGCGAGGCTGCATTGCAAAGGCACTTTTCAGAAGCGCAGCCCCCGCTCCACCTCTCCTGTGCAAAGTGGCAGGTGATGCCTGTGCAGGGAAAGGCGACTCAGCCGACCGGGTCCTGGGGAGGACCTGCTTTTGCCAACAACCTCCTGCATTTGCTGAGACATGGGGCTGGCCACACGCTCCATGACAAAGGCTTGCCCTCGGTCTCCAGGCGGTCCTCTCGCGGCAGCAGGCAAGGCAGCAGGATCCCGGTGCCACGGCTTTTGTCCAAGCTGATGTGACACTGTCCAGACTGCATCCTTCAGCAGCTGATCTTTTTTGTGGGAGGCAGTCACCATTTCCAGCAGGGGCACCGGCCATGGTTGCTCATGCCCTGGCCCCCAGACCTGGAGAAAATAATGCCACAGAGGGGGACAGTCACTGCAGAAGGAAGGAAGGAAGGAAGGAAGGAAGGAAGGAAGGAAGGAAGGAAGGAAGGAAGGAAGGAAGGAAGGGAGCAAGCCTTCCTGCTCCAGGCTTGGGTCCTGCCAGCCCCCACCCTCTGGCTGCGAGCAGGCCAGTAAGGCTGCCGGGCAGCAGCCAGTGCCACGCCACCTGACCCCAGGCATACCAGGACTGCGGACAAAACCCAGCCCCAGTGTTCTCCTCCACTGCCCTTTGGGGGCCAGCCCCCCGCCCAGTCTGTCAGGCCACGGTGGCCGTGCGATGGAGCAAGCAGGGCTTCCTGGGGAGCCGCGAAGTGCCCAAGCAGCCCCTGGGGCCTCCTGCTCCTCCCCTCCCCACTCACTTCTGTCATGCCAGGCATTTCTCAGTGTGCGTAGCAGAAGGGTAATGCAATGCATCCAACAGCTAGAAACTGCATTCTTCTCAATGCCAGCTCACCTCCCACCCCCCACCCCCCACTGCTGCCACCTTCAGCACGTTGCTCAGCCACCGGCAAGTGCAAGCGGGCCTCCGTGGAGCTCCCTCGCGGGCACTCGGAAACCAGCAGCTTTCTGGCCGGCCCTGTGGAGGCCGCAAGAGGCCCTCGCCCCCCTCAGCTCCGCCTGCCGGCACCGGTCCTTGCTGCCAGTCCCTGGCCTCCTTTCTTGCCCCTTCACTCTGCAACTGCAAGCTGCACGAAAGCTCTCCCCGTACTCTGCCCTTGGAATTGGTACAACTTCACTCAGAGTCGTTTGCAGCACAATTCTGAGCCTGCCCACTCGCCAAGACATCCCACCAAGGTCAAGGAGGCATCCTCTCAGGTACACGAATGAACTCCAGCACCGTTTCGTTTTTCTGCACACCAAGTGTGGCATTTTTACTGGATGGATGCAGCCACATATACTAATGTTTGCAGCATAAACATGTGTTAAAGCAGTAAATTCTTACCATCCAAGCAGAAAGCCACAAAAATATTAACTCTCCTCCTTACTTCGATCCGTTATTTCAAGCAGAAGCAGGGATCATGTCATCCAAGACTGCCCCAGAAAGCCGCCAGCTGAATGGAAATGCTTCTCAGATGTAAATGAGCAGCTCACAGCCCCTGAGCTGCACCAAAACCACAGCTGTGGGCCAAAGGTCGAAACCCTCCTGCCGCCCAACTGCCCCAGGTGGGTTTGAGCCAGTCTGGGTCCCCATCCCTGCAGTTCCTTTACAAGGCCAGTTGCGTGTTTTGTGCTTAGCTTAAATGAGATGCCACAGTCCATTTATCTGGATGCAGAAATGAAACCAAGCCATGAATTAAAAAGAAATGTTGTGCAAAGGGTACAAGGATACAGATCTATGTGGCTCTTTCTTGAAGCAAGATCAGCCTATCGAAGGGTGTCCAAAGCAAGCTTTTTCTCTGATTATTTTAGGAAAGAGAAAAAGTGTGTGAGCCTCACAAACCAGTCAGTCATTCACATGACCCGCAAGAGGCATCAGCTGGCCACCATCAGGGCCCGAGCGAAGTGGCGGCAGGCAGCCGCTTTGCCAGGCAGACCACGTGGGCACCGGGCAGGGCATCGCCTCGTCGTCGGTCCCGAGCTTAGTTATGACGATGCCACCCAGGCTTGGGGCACCCACTGGTGTTGCACGTGGGCGTTATGACCATGCTGGAGTCTACTACCAGCTGTGCCATTTTGTGTTTTGACAACCTCCCCTGCTGGATGCGCGGGGGGGGGGGGGTCCTTTTCCTGGCCTGCAGGTAAGCATTTCATGCACCCAGGTTCTGAGGAAACGGGAAGAACAGTTCCTGGCCCTCCTGCTCCTCAACACTTCTTCACCTTGAGTGTTGCGAGATACACTCCCAGTCTGAGGATGAGTGTGAGACATTCTGCGATCACTTCCTCCGTTGTCTGGGTCTGCGTCACATCTTCGAGGGTGACCGGCACTTCCACTCTTGTCGCACACCACTGTGGGAAGAGCCTAGTCGGGATGTTGTGCGACATCACCAGCAGCTTAATGCCCTGAAACAAAGCCCTGGAGGAGAGACATGGAGCACAGGAAGACGCACATGGCCCTACCCGGCCGCAGGCTCCCCTGGAACACGAATGCTCACAGCTACACAGCAAACCAGGGGCACAAGGAAGGACAGCTCAAGGACGGCCCTGGAGCTTTGGAGCTTTCCTCTCCTGGAGAAGTCTTTTTCAGACCAACCCATCTTTATCCAGCTGTCTTTTTCTGGCCATGAGCAGGTCACCTGTTTAGCCACCATGTGAGGGGTCGCCCCTCTGCCCAAATGGGGCCCCGGAGCAGCCTTCCTTCACACACCCGCATCGGCGCAGGTAAAGGAGGCCGCGCAAACAGACATTCTGGGGCTGCTGAAGCGATTCTGTCCACCGAACCTGCAATTCATTCACACCAGAGGGCAGCTGTCGCGTTGCTGTCAGTGCAGCACACCCACCCAAGTGGCTGCAGGTTTTGAACCGCTTACTCTGGGCCTTGGCATTCACAGGCTGCTAGGTCCTTCAGGATGTGGTACAGTGTGCCGCTGGATGCCTGTGCAGAGGAGAATGGGCCATGTGTCAGCACCCTGTTTCCAGGCATTCCAGAGGGCTAAATCTGTACCCTTCGCAGGAACGGTATGGCAGGAACGGAGCAACAGCGGAGGCGACACGAGCGTGGGTCTTAAGGAATCCCGAGGTTGCGAATTTAGCTTTTCTTGAAGGACATCCTTCCCTCCACAGGCATTATGTAGTTTGCTTGCAAATTAGTTTTGTATGGACAAAAGAGCACCGAGATGCTGAAGGGGCTTGTTTAAACAGGAAAAGTGGGGCAACTTGCGGCATGCCGCAGGTAGCCCGGCAGCTGGGGTGCGCAGGATGTGCCCTAGTCCTAATCCTGTGCTTGCTGATCCAAAGTAAACCTCACTGAGCTAAGGGAGAGTTTGTTCTTCCAGGCTGGCACCACATTTGCTTGCTTGTCTGTAGGTAATTGTCCCAGAGCCTGGTCTGAAAGCATAGGAAGAAGTCACCTTGCTGAAGCTAAGAAGAGCTGGGCCTGGCAGTGCCTGGAGGGGAAACCACCAGAAGCTCGCACAGCCATCGAGTCCCATATTTTGACATGCACATGGTAGGCATGGCATGAGCGGAGTCAGCTGGAGTCAGGGGTCAGGCTAGATGGCCTGGGAGACCCCTTCTGACTTGCTCTGTTTCTATGTTCATTTTTATCCCACCCAATAGCCAAAGCTCTCCCCATCCCACCCTGTGGCATTCTCCATGCCAGGAGAATGTTTTCCTTCCTGAGGCTTCAGGCTTGCTTATGATATATACAGTTGTGTTGTGAGAGCTTTCCCTAATACTAATACTAATAGATCTTTCCCTAAGAGGAGGGAGGGTTTGCTCTGGAAACTCTGTCTAAAGTCTCATATTTTTTTAAGTTTTTAGTTGTTGCAAACAGCCAGAGAACTTTGGCTCTTGGGTAGGACAGAAATCAGGCTGCATCAGACTGGATTTTGTTGGAATATGTGACAAACCTGTGCATCTACAAAAATCAGTGCTTCAGCTTTTCTGGGTAGACTGGTGATGTATCCACCTACCTCCAAAATATGGAGAATGCATTGAGAATAGATGAGCAGAATGCCTGAGGCAGGTTCTCCTAAATGGAACTTTGAGATCTTCTGGAAAAGTTGCTCATGGTAAGCTTATGAAGGTGGAGAGAAAAATATCGATTAAGCAGCCACCCAGGGGCAGGGTTCATTGAGGCACCTGGAACGGCGGCGAGCCCCGCGCCCCCCCCCCCCATTCGTCTCCGCGGGGCTTGCTCAGCGGGCCCTGCAGCGGCGGGGGGCAAGCCCTCTCTGCGGAGCTGGGGTACCTGTGACCTCCGCAGGGTCTACGTCTTCGCGCAGCGTCGCGACATAGAACAGCCGGTGGAGCAGGAACTTCTGCGTGGAGAGCCAGAGCCGCGCGTCACCGTGCCCGCCGCTCCCGGCTGCTCCAGCGCGCCAGCCCCGGCCCGCGCCGCGGCCCCGCAGGCCGCCAGCTCGCCTCCCGCCGACCGGCCCCGCAGCCCCCCGGCAGCGCCCCCGAGCGGCCCACCTTCAGCTGCTGCCGGCGCGTCTCCTCCAGCGCGCTGAGCAGGGTGCCCCTGGCCACGAGGTTGGCCACCACGCCGGCC
>NW_025336386.1:1059915-1065102 GCF_004798865.1 Varanus komodoensis
GGCGCGCGGCCGGGGGCGTCGGCGGGGCGCGGAAAGCGGCGCGGGCCGCGGCCGCCGGGCTGCCCCCTCCCGGGCTCCCGGGCGCGACGGGGCCGGGACGGGTCGCCGAGGCGCCGCCGGGATGCTCCGTCGCCCAGGACGGGCCAAGCGCCGCCGCGAGGCGAAGCGCCCGGAGGCCGTTGGGCTCGTCGCGGCCGTTGCGCGGAAGCGGCGCTCGACGGCACCCGCGCCTCCAAGGCAAGCATGAGCTGCGAAAGCCTGGAAGGCGGGCGGCGGGGCGCCCGTGAGGTGCTGCGGCAGCCCCGCGCGCTGGCGGGGCGGGGGGCCTGCCGTGCTGGCCGTGCGCCTTCGCGGAAAGCCTCGGGGGCGGAGGCAGAGAGACGGAGGACTCGGCGCGCGTTTCCTGCGTTTTTCAGTATTTCTTGATCTTAATGTGAGTGCATTTAATCATATTTTCCCCGGTGGTCAGGGGGAGTAGAATTCAGCATCCGGAGTCCGTCTGAGCTAGCTCTGCCCCCCCCCCCGCGCCCCGCCTTGGGAGGTCTTGAACCCCTTCTTTCCTAAGCACAGCGGGGTGGCAGAGAATATTCGCCAGGAAATGACCCTGATGTTTGTTTTGGGCGATATGGGGAGGTATGTTGTTTTTGAACCAGCATGTGATTTAAATTTAGCCAGGGCCATTCTTGGGAAGAAGAATGCACACACTCGTCACTGAGTCATGGGAACTAATTTATTGCCAGTCCATCTGATGCAGCTCTTCTGCACAAGTGAGGCTGCAGTCTCAAATGCGCCTCCTTGGCACGAAGGCAACCCACGGTGCCCACCTCTGAGGAAGCCGTTGAGGCATGTATGGCAAGAGAGTCGCACCTCAGCTTTACACATTTGTTGGCATCCTCTGTTAGGAGCGTCTCCTGTGTCCCGTGCGCAAGCCCTCTTGAGGCCTTCCCGGCTCATCCAGGAACGTCCCCCAGTGGTGCAGGGCAGCCTTTCCACAGCATGGTGGAGCAGCTGGATCTACTTGGGTTAGGCAGGTTATTGCTTTGTGAGGAGATCGACCAAAACAAAACAAGCAGTACAGATAAATAGAGGCACCTTTGCTCAGGCCCCAGCCCATTCGGAATAATAAATAAAAACGCACTGATTTTTTAAACAGACCAAGTGGAAGTTGACACTCAGACAACATTCTGTAAAAAATACTATCCGCATTTTGAGTACAGCATCTCGGTCAGTTGTCAACACGCTCCAGAAGGAGTGGAATCTCTCACAGACATCCTGCTCCTTTCGGCAGCCGTTTCACTGCCCTCTGTGGAAGCTTCTGCAGTCGCGCCACGGCCCTCTCCTTGCACTGCAGCCCGGCATCCTGTGGAAGGTCCAGCTTCCCACCTTGAACATCCGTTTACTTGTTTAAAGAGCAGTTTCTCTTGGCCTCTAAGATTATTTGTATCACATAATCGGGACTATAAAACACCAAAGAAATAGAGTCAAGGGTTCTCAATGCACCTGTATGTCAAACTTCTGAATATACCTACAGGAGAGGAAAGGGCGCACAGCAACGACAAACCGATTGCAAGCGTGTGGGTTTGCCCTACCGTCCAGTCCCAGCCAATCCCTCCTGGGACAGGTCACCAGGCAGGCAGGTGGGACACTGCCAAGGGCGCACTCCACAGGGCCACTGGCTGGGGCTCCCGGGCGGCTGCCCTCTTCCCCACCTCCACCAGCCGGTTCCCCTGCCTCTCACATCGACCCAGACAAAGGGGGCCAGCGGCGAGGGCAGCCAGCGAGGGTGGTGACAAGAGGGGACGCCCGTGGGGGGGCTGGGTCCCATGAAAGCCTCTTGAGTGAGGCACTTCACACCCTGCGCCGGATGGAGGCAAAGGCTCGCTCATGGCGTGTGACTGGTGGTGCAGCTGGGACTGGGCCTCGGGGCCGCCGGCCGGCCAAGCTCAGCAGGCCTCCACGGGACCTGCCCGGTGAGCAGCAGGTGTGACGGGCTGAGGGTGGCGGCGGCGGGGGCGGGCTCCCTTTCAGTGCCGTGGCCGCAATGGGGTCATGGTCTGAGTGAGCGTAAAGGGCAAAGAGGCTCAGAGCGTTGCTCTTTTCTGGCAAGCAGTGTTGGTCTAATGGATCAGAAATGCAGAAGCCGGCGTGGTGCAGTGGCTAAGAGCTGGGACCTGGGCGACCGGTGTTTGAGTGCCCCTTGGCCAGGGAGCCGACCGGGTGACTTCAGCCCAGGCACAGACTCTCAGCCCAGCCTACCTCACAGGGCTGTTGCTGTGAAGACAAGCTTGAAGACAAGGGGGACGTTCTTTAAAGCATCCCGGGGCACAAGAGCCAAGACGCCGTGGCATTGCAGGTGCAAGGTCCTGAGGGGGCCGCAGGGCAGCTGTTGGGGCCACACAATGGCGGGGAGGCCACCAAGAGGGGTACATGCCACTTTGTCATGAAATAGCTTCCTGACAAGCAACCCCCCCCCCGCCCACACGCATAACGTCGCTGGGGACCAGACCATGTCGAGAACGCTCTGCCCCGCACCGCATGTGAAGTCTGACACGCTTCAAGGTCCTTCCCTCAGGATTTGAGAAATATACACAGTGCAAACTCATTATTCAGTGTTACCATCCAACTTAGTCATTTTTAGTGTAATTCAGGGTGTGGGATGATCGGCATGCAGAGGCGCTGCTGGGCGCTAGGCAAAGTAGGCCCAAAGGAAGACGCCTGCGCTCACGCACAGGATCAGGCTGACGTTCAGGACGTGCTTCACCAGCGGGGCTTCGTCGAGAGACGCCACAGCCGCCTTGGTCTCAGCTGCCGCCTCCACGGTGCCGGCGTCTCTGCTGTCCATCCCACAGATCCACAAGAGCAACCTCGTTAGCTCCGAGGTCTTTTTGCGGGGCAAGTTACCTAAAGAAGAGACAGCCAGAGGTGAGGCAGTTATCCGGTTCCCGAGAACACTCTGCCCCGGCTGAGGAGGCCAAGCTTGTCCCCAGCCCTGCTGTCGGGCCCTGCAGCTCCTCAGTCGAATCTGGTGCCTCTCGGGAGTAACAGTTAACGAGAATGTGACCACGTGTGCCAACAAACAGCGATCACATGATGCTCTTCTCTGCCATAATTACGGGCCTCTGTTGAACGCAGAGGTGTCGTCCTGTGAGCCAACCGTGGAGAAAGCACCTCGGTTCACTTACAGGCATCGTGGTCAGGACCATTTTCAGCGCCTTCACTGACATCCATTTGCACGGAGGGAGGTTGGCCAGCCTCATGGGTCCCATTCACAGGACCGGATGGTGGACTGCTCAGCGATGCTGGAGCGCCCTTCTCTGCGGGAGCAGCCTTGCGCGTGAACCATGTGAGGTGGTGGATCTGCTGGGCAAAGGAATCGCATGAACAAAGCGGCTCTCCTGGCCGGCCGCCAAGCCGGGCCTGAAAAGACAGCTCAGCCAGTGTCAAGGATTCCATCCAGTTGTGTGCTGACCCCTGCAGGGGCAGAGCTAGAGGGGGCACCGGGGTGGGCTCCCGTTGCTGCCAGGAGGCCTATGGAAGTGCCTTCAGGGTGAAACTGGGCAGCCTTCTGATTGGGGCGGTGTTAAATCGGTGTCCTGAAACAGCAGGAGGTGGGACCCAGTGGCCTTCATGGCCCCTCCCAGCAACCATTCCACCTCCTTTTCTTTCAAGTGGAATGACTTTGATAGCTCGGTGTGCTGAATGGGCCCTCCAGTTCCGTTTGCAGGTGCATGCATAAAGCCAGGTCAGGGGACTGGTCTGGAGGTGTGCAAATGAGATCACAAATGTCATATGCTCATGTGCCCGTGCATCTGTGTGGTTGGGAGTACATATCAGGCGGGACGGCTGGGCCTGTGGAGGCACACGGGAACATGGATGCTCCTGCTAGAGGGGTCCTAATCGATAGGTGCCACCAGTGTTAACTCTGCAATTTGATGTTCTTCTTGGGCTAAAGGCCTCCTAAGCAGTTTTGCTGCAGGTTTCAGAGCAGGACACCAAGGCAAGTCGGTAGTAAGAGAAGCCATGTGAAATCCCGTACCATTTCTTCAGGTGGACGCTCTGTCCAGAGGCTGACCATCACTGTCAGGACCAGCGTGACCAGTGCCAGGATCATGGAGAAGTAGAGGTAGTGAACGTATTTCACCACGCCTGGCCGGTTGTCTGGCTCGCCACACTGTGGCTGCATGTAAACGAAGTCCAGCACCATACGGAGCAAGCCCAGGACCATCCCGACCAGGAGCCCAGAGAAGGCACCCTGCGAGAAAGGCGTAATCTCACATCACTGCCGCCCGGGGCCCTGAGGGCCACCCATCCTGCCCGCTGCCCTGAGCAGCCTCGCGGCTGCCGCCAAAGAATGTTCGGCACAGAGTTACCTTCTCGTTTGTTCGCCTCCAGAAGCAGCCCAGGATGAAGACGACTGCCACGGGGGGCTGCAGGTAGGAGCTGATGGTCTGGATGTAGATGAAGAGTTGGCCACCCTGGCTTGCTTGTACCAGGGGAATCCATAAAATGGAAACGATGACTAGCAGTAGCACGAACACCCTGTTCCAAGAAGAAAGGCCTGGTTACTCCTGTTGCCTTTTCCACTGATTGATTTTTATGGGCAAGTCAATCCATGTAACATCCAGTCTCGGTAACACAGATCAGTTCTCACGCAGAACTCCCTCAGCAGCCGCTTGCCGCACTCTGGCTGCTGCTGCTGGGTTTGCTTGCCTACCTCCTGCCTGCATTTTCTGAGACTCGCCAGGGACGCACCGTGTGCTGGACGAGACGCACCTGCCCACAATCATGAGCTCCCACTCCGAAGACAGAGGCCGGAAATGGCGCCAGAGGTCCATGGTGAAGATGGTGCTTGCACTGTTGAAGATGGAGGTCAGAGAGGACATCAGGGCGGCGATCATCACGGACATCATGAGCCCTCTCAGGCCTGAGAACCAAAGTGGGGGGGCGAAACGAGCACGCCGTGAGCCCCGGCGTGCCCCAAGCCGGCACCTCCCTCCCTCCTACCACGGGCAGCGCCTGGGACACCGGCACACGGCCAGTGCCAAAATCAGATAGCTCCCAAATTGGTCATAAGCCGTCAGATTCCCCCATAAGGTTCAATGTAAATAAGGTTCATTCGTTCTGTAAATATTGTTTTAATCACAAAAATTTGAGACAACGTGACAAAGAACAGTGCAGGGGAGAACA